>NC_047169.1:5183316-5310816 GCF_009819705.1 Hippoglossus hippoglossus | reverse complement strand
ATCTGGCAGGAGAATCCCGCCCACTGTCATCTCATAGCTCTATATAAGACAGTAAAGGGGCCTGGTGATAAGACGCGGCTCTCAAGATGCGGTGTAAAGTCCTCGTCTATGTCGGCCTCCTGGCTCTCGTAAAGCATGGTGAGTATTGGGTCATTTCACTCACAGGCCAGTTACAGGGGCTAGATTGTTGTTTGTTCACCTAATGACGAGGTTTGTGAAGAGTTTGATGTGATCAGGTGAAATTGGAAAATTTATGCTGATTTATCTGCGATGAAGTCTTGGACGTGGTCTGTATGCAAATCGAGATGGTGCCTGTTGCTCCGACCTGTGAACGTGCTCTTAACCATTTATTTTGTGTGGATTTGTCGGAAGTGTAAGACCATTAAAGGTTTGAGAGCAATGTGTGTGTAAGTGTAATGGGTTTAATTGGGCAATATTACACTGATATATAAAATCTGATATTTCTTCTTCTTCTTATTGATGCAACTTTCATGTCTCGTATTTGTTCAATGTGAGCAATGCTGCAAATCAATGAATAGCACTGCTTTATGGCAATATTGGATTTAAAGTGTTTTCTTGCACCAGTGTGATGAAATACCCTGATTTGTCTTAACCAAAAATATATATTCCAGTCTGGCTATTAGAGAAAATGTCTCTCAATGGAATTTATAGAAAATTGACTTCCTGTTATCTGCTAAAATATGACACTTCATATACAGCGATCGACGATTTTATCCACATCGTCCACTCCAGTGTAATAATATTCACATGCACTCAGAATATACATAAGAATCGTTAAACATGGTGTATTTGTCTACTCTGCTGATTGTGTAGATTAGACGATAATTAGCGAAAGCAGTGAAAAGTATATTTTAAGATTTTCTTCCAAACTAAAATAGTATTCACTCAATTGCTCTGATCCGGCCCGAAAGTTTAAAAAAACTTTAATCTAGACTTACCAGCAAAGTATAGCATTAGTCACCTCATTCTTCTTCTGTTTGTCGGCCTGCTATGATCGACCCATCAGTCACACTTATCAAGAGGTGCAACATAAACACTTCACACAAAAGAAAGTTTGACTCTACGCCCGACAACAAGTATTTATTGTGCTAGTTACTAATTAAGCTGATTGGCTGCTCAGAGCAGACTGAAAGGCTTCATATTTACACTGATTCAATGTGGTATATACTCAGATTACTGATTTACAATTAGGAAAGAAAGGAAAGAATGTGGAAAGGACAAACTTCATGAAACTCAAACAATTCGCTCAAATTCAAATTTGTCTTGTGATGACATTTGTCGAATTAAATAAACAACCTGGACTGGGTCGTGTCTGGATCCAGGAAATCTTTTTCACTTTCTTTGACAATGCGAGACGGGCTGTTTTTCAACATTTATGTTTGTTTCTCAGAGAACAGTTGATAGATCTTGGGGAAATAAACAGAGATATTTATGGGACTGATATATATGAGTCTGCTGATTGGTGCAGATCCAAATAAATACCGATCTGGTCAATTTAAATGTGTTTTTTTTAACGGGACTAATAATTATGGATCCACATTTTCACGTGTATGAGGAGGATAGTCTTTTCTTCTTTTGAAAGAAGACAGCTTCACAAGGAGTTAAACGATGTAGATGAACGTTATCTCGACTTATATCATGAAAACTTTTTTGTTTACAAGAGAATGTATAATCTTAAATACAAACATTTAGCCTCCCTTTGTTTTCACAGGACTGTTAATTTAAATTAACTTAATTCAATTCAATTAATTAAACTGCAGCTGAAGATCCAAATCATTAACCAAATATTAAAGGCACATTTCACCAATCATCACTAATCTAATCTGTGCTGCAGTTCATCAGAGCATCATTGAATGTGGTTCAGTAAAGACTCTTTATTTCCTCCTCATCTGAACTTACGCTCTCTGTGTTTCAGGGTCTCCCAGAGAAATTCAGTCCAGCCCAAATACAAATGCAACCCTCCCCTGCAATGTGACGTTCCCTGTTTCTGTGATCCCGTCTCTCATCACTGTCAGCTGGATAAGTAAAGGCTCTGCTATCGCCTCATTCGGAAACGAGGCAACGCAAATAAAGGAAGGCTTCATCTGGGAACCCAGTGATTTCATCAGTGGAGACTTTTCACTGACCATCCTCAGAGCTACTCTCGCCCTGCAGGGGCTGTATGAATGCACAGTCAACCACAACTCCACGATCCTGCACTCCAGCAACGTTACATTCAGTATCATCGGTATGTCTTTGTTCAGTTGGGGAGATTTGGGCTTTAAGTTCTCATTTGAACCAAAAAATTATACAATGCTGAACTCCTAATCTCGTATTTCTCAATCAGTTTCTTCTACGTCTTCTCTCTGCAGCTTCCCCCACTCTCTCAATCCCTCAGCAGTGGGTGGTGTTAGAGACAGAGAGCCAGTTCAAATGCAACGCAGATGGTTTCTACCCTCCTCCTGTCTCTTTCTCCTGGACCAGAGACGGGCAGGTGATTCATCCTCCCCACCAGGTCGAAGGTGAACAGGCTCCAGACGGTTTCTACACGGCTGTGGGCAACTTGACCTTCTTCCCTTCCCGTGAGGACCAGAATGTGACCTTTGGCTGCAAAGTGTCACACAATGGAAACAATCAAGAGCTGGATTTCCAACTCAACATCACATGTGAGAGACACAAAGACACACTGACCTTTACCGATCCGAACTCGTGTTCTGACACACGTGGAGCGAGTGCATCCATGGTGGCTTAAGAGAGAATGCCTCTGCAGAGGAAACAGATCTATTTAAATGCCTGTGTATTTCTACAACTGGTCAAATAACGATCCACTTTCATTTGAATTGTTTTTCATCTGGTTCATAAATGTTTTCATCAGATCTCCCGTCTATGCGACTTTCTGCGGTGCCATCGCACTCCAACAACATTCCTCTCACTCTCTACTGTGACCTGGAGCGTTTCTACCCTGAGGAAGTGTCGGTGTCCTGGATTCAAAATGGCACAAGCCTCCCCGAGCCCCCGGCCACTGAGCAAAACCCAGACGGGACCTACAGCACCAGACACTATTATACTTTGAGCCCCGAGCAGAGGGATCAAGGTGGGAGGGTGGAGTGCTTGGTAAACCAACCTGGGGTAATGCGCCCAGTCAGCGGCTCGGCGGACATGGAGAACCTGGATCCACAAGGTAGTATTTAATTGAGATAACACATGTCTTCTTATAGATAACTGTTTGATGGATTTATTTTCTCATGCTGTTTCCTGTTAGATGAGTCTCCGGTGTTGACGAAATCAGCCAAAGCATCTGTGGCTATGATGTGCATTTCTATAGTGCTGGTCTTCCTGCTCTGCTTCGGCTTTTCTTGGAGGAGAAGAGATGGTGAGTCAAAAACTGTCATGCGCTTATGGTTCCATTTATCTGACAAACAATCACATTTCCTCAAACCACTGTGTTAAATTCATTTAACCAATTAAACCCAATTGATTAAAGACTTAACTATGAAGCTAATTAAGAGCTCTGCTTTTACTCCTGGCAACTCGTTTATTTCCCTTCAGAGAAGCAGAAGTCTCTCACCGTGTCAGGGATCATCCTCCCTCCGCGCGTGATCATTGGTAAAAAGGGCAGAGTGACGGTGAGCATCGAAGGCAGGAGAGTGGACCGAGTCCAGACAGCCTGGTTCCTCAATGATACCCCTATCTCCGACACCTCATTCACAGGTAGGAGAGCTGATGAAGCGTCCAGATAACCAGTGATTACTCATTAATTCGTCTTTGACCTCTTGAACCCCACTGGACCGGATCAGTGAGAAGAACCAATTCGGTATGTTTGATAGAATTTCTGTGGGGAAAAAGATTTTTACAACCTTAGAGAAATAGTTTGGTTAAAGGAGCTGTATATGTAGGTGTTGCTATTGCTACATATCCAGCATCAACTCTTTACTTAATCGAGTAGCAACCATAGATTATAGGGTTATAATCTTAATCTTAAACTCACTTTTGGGGAGCCATCATGTCGTGCGTCTTTATACCGTCTGTGCCATAAACATTGAAAGTTCAGTATCGAACGTTCATTTACTCGCCAAGAGCTGGGCTGGCATGTGATGCGGTGGAGAAACACTGGGGTCACGAGGGGGCGCACGTTACCTCTTGTCTTGTAAACCCAATGATGGCTGAAGCTCCCAGCAGACGGCCATGACCACCATATAATATAGCACCTTTAATGCACTTACCACTCATGCCTGTTATGGCAAACGTGAAACTTTGGGCAGCAGCTACATTGAAAGGGTCAGTGCAAATACAATGGGCGAAGTGGTTGATATATTGAAGAAACAGGAAAATAAAACGTAGTTTAGACTGATGATGGTACATGAATCTTTTATTCTGTTCTTGAAACTGACCATGTTTTTTCTTTTACACTATAATTCTGCTAACACTTTACCAACCTCACACACGTAGGGACCTCCAAAGCTAACTTCAACTGCCTCTATAACCCCCTAACCACCATCCATCTGCCCTACGGTCTAACTCTCACCTCCCCAGCATCAGAGAAAGGCCCCCTGCTGCCCTCCAGAGGCGAGATGGTCTACTACAAGCTGCACACCGAGGGGCCGCTGCACTCGTCTGGAAGTGGCTCCCAACAGCTGATCTCCGCGATGACCTTCATTCCCCAGATTTCAATCCACAAGTCGGCGGTGTTCAAGTGTCAGGTCTCCTACATTGGCAAGGACAAGATTGTGGTGGAGAGGGTGTCCGAGAAGTTCACGATTCTGTGTAAGAAGTTATTTCTATGATTTTCACATTTTTATGCAACAGAAATTATCAGAAATTTTCTCCCACAGCTCCTCCTGAAGTATCAGAAATCCAGCTGGCAGAGACACCAAACGACTCGGGTAAAGCAACAGTTAATAATCCCCTCAATACATGTAAAAACATTCCTGGTTGTAAGAAGCTCATCCCTCACATCTCTGTCCTGCAGATGTCATCAGCATGACAGTACGGGCAACACATTTCCATCCAGACGTCATCACCTTCCGCTGGTTCTGTCAGGGGGGTGAGCTGAGCCCCGTGGCCTCCCAGGCCTCGTCCTCCCCGAGACCCAATTCTGAGGGTTTCTTTTCGGCCTACAGCCAGTGTAAGTTGCCCCAGAGTGAACTGGAAAAGGGAGGAACTAAAGTGTGGGTCAGTGTCCACCACATCGCCCTGAAGCAGCCAGTCACCCGCGAAACCAGAGGTAAGAAGCAAGGGAAGCAAAACGCATCAAATGTTATGTTTATTTGATATAAAAAATTAAAGCTTGATTTTCTGCTTGACTCTGAAACAGGCTTCATGAAGAGGCCGTGTGTGTCCGAAATCTTCAGCTCCACCTCTTCCCCGGATCAGACTTCAACCGTGGGATGTGAAATCACAAATTTCTACCCTCCGAACATCGCAGTGACTTGGCTGAAGCTCAGAGAGGGAGAGCAGGACGACAGGGAGGAGGAGGTGATCGACGGAGGAGAGCTGTGGGGCCCCTTCCAGACTCACCCCAGAATCTACAGGGCCACAGCCGTTCTGAAGAGGAGGGCAACGAGTCAGGAGAAGAAGGAGAGAAGAGGAGGGATTATGTGCAGAGTGGAGCACTGTTCCCTACAGGAGCCCATTGAGAGGCAATGGAAAAATTTTGACATTGGTATGAATCATTATGCTGTCGGTATTTTCACTATCAACAGCGCTTGGCTGTATCCTATGCAGGCCCATTTCTGCCAGTGATAAAACAAATGAATCTAAAGTCATAATTACAGATATTAAATCATTTTGAGACACTAAATTGTTATTGTGAGATTAGAGTTATTATTTTGAGTCAGTAAGTCATTCGTTTGGAGATATTGAGTCATTATTTTGAGAAAGTTTCTCAGTATAAAAATGTTCTCAGTATAAAAAACTCCATAATATCCAAACAATAACCCAAAGAGGGGGAAAAAACATAACTTTTCCTGCTTTTACACTTTTTCATGAACTAAGTCTTTCTGTTTTCACTCCTTTAGTTGCTCCCTCCATTCCTCCATCCCTCTCGGTGTGTTGGAGCAGTGAAGGGGTCGGCGTGTTCTCTCTCCTGCTGAAGGGAGGTCACCCTAAGGTCAAACTACTCTGGGCGGCGGGAGGACACACTCTCTCATCGCTGGTGTCCAATGAGACGGAGGAGATCGGAGATGACGGTCAGAGGGAGCTGAAGAGCGTGTGCGCCCTCGAGAGGTCGACGAGTCTGCCAAGTCAGACGAACAAACAGCAGGAGAGACAGAAGAACAAATACGCAATAAGTACTTATTATATTTATATATGTGTGTGTGTGTGTGTGTCATAAACAGTAAATAAAGATGGAAAACATTACTTCTCCACCTCTCCAAAAGTGGAGCCAATGCGTCCTGATCGCCATCTGGTGGCTGGATACAGTATAAGTGATAAACCCAGTTCCTATCCCACTGATGTATGTTCAAGTGTTTTTCCACTAAGTCTGGTTTTAATTAGTTATTTGATGCTATAGATTATGTCTCATCATGGCTCCATCCCCTGATCGCTGCTGTGCAGGAGGTGGCAGCGTTCGTATCGGGGATATTTTGGCTTCATTTCTGCGCAGTGGGAGGAAGTGGAGATGCATTGTCCATCTTTATTTACAGTCTATTGTTTAAAGTCTACAAATCGTTAAAGGGAATCCTGTGCTACAATTGTAACACAGGGTTTAATAAACATGGGTTAGTAGAGAGCATCAAATGAATAATCCATCGCACATAGAGACATTCAGTCTTAGCTCCTTCGCTGTTCTTACTTCGCAGAAACAAAAGCTGCTGTTACAGACCCGGACGCCGAAGGGATCGAGTACATCGACGAAAAAGTGGACGGAGAGAACAACAACATTGACAGGGATGAGGTGATATACGCGGAGGTGGCCGAGGACAGCGACAAAGAGGCGGTGGACGACTCGGGCGCGTTGCACATCAACAGAGTCAACCTGAGCAAAGGCCCCAGAGAGAACGAGCGAGCACGCATGAGAGTGTGCGTGGAGATCACACACCCGGCCCTCAAGCTTCCTGTTTATCGAACATGGACAGGTGAGATTACTGGTGTCAACTGTCATTGTGTTTGCACAAGACAGAAGTAAAGCTCCCTCTCAACAGGAAGTGTGTTCACGCTTAGTTCTTCAACTTGATCTTGTGTCGTCTCTTTCAGAGCCCAATGAGGAAATGTCTTCCTCCGCATGAAGCCCTGACGTCCGAGGAGTGCGTCTCTATGTCACACAGCATGAATCTAATATACTGTACGTTTCTATAGTGAATACAAAGTAGTCATGATTCTAGAATGTCCAGTGTTCAAACTTTATTTATTATGGTTACTTTTTTTTCTTCCAACTCCACGATTTTTACAAATGTTCATAGTTTTGTACAAAGAATTTTGCAACAATAATGAACCTCTGTGGATTTTTTTTAAAATATACATTAAATCTCCTTTGGGAAATACAATCTGTTCTAAATCAACTTTTTGGAGGGATTTGTGTCTGTTTCTCTCACTTGTGCTCAGTGGTTTGTGCAGAAAAATAGGTGTCAATCTGTATCTGCTGTTCGTCAACCACTAAAATAAGTTCTCATTTCAAAATACACTTCTGTTTTTTCCCCTGCACACTCTGACCACAGGGACGTCACGTGCTCGGCTGAACTGAGTAATTAAGATGATGTTTAGTTTGAAACTTCCGTTGCACAAACAGTGACACATACAGTCATAGCTGTGCAATGTCAGAGAGTGGAAACATACAACAGATGCTGTAAAACACTTTTTATTCCTTGTATATGAAAGTAGGTTTTTGTATTTTTTGTTCTATAAAATTCTAGCAGCTTTCATACACACGACCTTAGTGTCACACGCATGCTGTGTTTTTTATTGTTTTAATGCAAAACCTGGTGCATTCGTTACCCACAATCCCCCTTGACCTGATTCACTAAATTGTACAGATTAACACTACAGTATCTTTAGCGCTTATCTTTTGAGGGTCCCGTGGGGGGGCTGGAGCCAATCCCAGCCAACATTGGGGAGAGGTGGGGTCCATCCCTGGACAGTTTGTCAGTCCATCACAGGCCAAGACAAACAACCAGTCACAATTTACCACAATATGGCAAATTTAGAACTGACCTAATGTGTTTGGACTGTGGGAGGAAGCTCACGCAGACACAGGGAGGACCTGCCAACTCCACACAGACTGGGATTCGAACCAGGGACCTTCTGGCTGTGAGGCAACAGGGCAAACCACTGAAACTGAGATTGGAGTCTGATCATCATGTTTCTTTTAGTTTCCTATATAGTTTTTTTGTATTCCTAATCTTCATTATTAACATCAACAAGACAAATATAAGAGTGAAAATGTTGCAGATGAGAACAGGGTAAAAATAAAACACTATAAAATGATTTAAACATTTACTAGGCAACAAAAAAATATTATTTAAATTTCCATAAATGACATAAAGGCCATTAGGCTCTCTCTGGTTGTAATCTCTCTAATTTGATATTAAGTTAACCAGGTGTAAACACAGGTCAAGTTTAGTTCTGCATTGACAGACATCATTTTATCTGTGCAGGGGAAGTTTTGCACCCTGATGGCAGGTGTTATTATATTTTCACATATGAGCTGCAGTTGTTTTTCCATCGTGTTCATGTGCAGCTTTGTTGTCAACGGTGACTGGGAAGTAAAGTCTGATCTGTGGTCTGACTTTGTCACATCCGCAAACTGTGCAACACGCAGCAGAGACTCGGCTGCGTTCATCAGCCTCTTCCTCATCTTCACCCACCGGATATCAAGTGTGTGTCAGTGGAGCAGGAATCGAGCCAGGCTGGATGTTCGTGTGCAGCTTGATGTCATCGCCCAGGACATTTAAACAGCTTTGGTTTGAGTAAATGTTTCGGAGGGTGGAGGAGCAGGAAGTCAGAAGATGGACCCGGACAATGGCTCCGTTTCCCGGGTGGAGAGGACTATGTGGTCCGTCTGGGTGAGCTGCTGCTGCTGCTGCTTCTCGATACAAGTTGATCATTGAACCATAGTGAAGTTTCCGTGACAGCTGATCTCAGGGTTTTTAACTCATCAACAAATGAATGTTTGAATATAGGAGATAACTGCGATGTTTTCAATAGACTCCAAATCACCTCAGATATTATTACACCACACAAACAGGACACAGCTCTTTTAAATGGATTTTAGTGCGTGCTTTTCTATCAATATTTAATTAATCACACATGTTTCAGTAGCTTGCATTCAAAGATATGCTGAATTGTATCAATGCCGTAGAAAAACACCTTTTTAGTGGAGCTCACTGTTGTATTTTATATGAATATTAATATTTAAAAAACGTTGTTTTTTCCTGGCTCCAATGTCACGTGACCCACTGACTGCAAATCAATACTGGATTGTATCATATTATTTATATCCCAAGATAAACAGGACACACTTTTATGGGGTTTCTTATTCTTTATTTTATTATTGGATTTTAGTGCTTTTAAATTTGATATGGATAAATGTATATTTTTTCAACATCTTCCATCCCACTGAATTCTGACTTGAATAGATAAAAATGTATTTGTGAGTTTGTTAACTTCCTCGGTGGAGGACAAATAGGTCTCATGTTATCCCTTGTGAGGAAAAATGCAGAAAATTACCGGATGAGTAAAAATGAGAATTGAAAACATACCAAAAAATTAAATGCTGAAAATAAATCGCCCTTTTCTCTCTGTATCTCCATATCTTCTCAGTACTATTTAACCGGAGCAGTGAACAGATTTCTCCGTCCAGAGCCCACGACCACCGAGTACAATGACCACGACTCCTTCCAGGAACCTGCAGTTGACAGTGAACCTGCTGACACCCGTCACCCAGACTCCGGGGGACCGGGTGTCGATGAAGAACGGCCTCTTGCGACGGCCTCTATGCTTAGTTCTTCGCGGCCGGTTGTTGCCTGGGAGCTTTGCAGCACAGGTGATGACTTCGGGCCCGAGGAAGAAATCATGCAGTACAGAAGCCAACTGAGTGGAGGCCCTGAGAGCAAAGCATCTGAGGAGGCTGAGGGCACCAGAGAGGAACAGCTCGGCCAAACAGGAACTGATGATGCAAGGTTGGTTAAAGCTGCAAAAGAAGACATAGAAGTAGAGGATGGACATAAGAAATCCTACACTCACGGACAGGAAGAGACGACAGAGAATGAAGGGCCTTTAAATATAACAGATGATGACATGAGTGAAGAACTGAGGGGAAATGGAAGACAGGCCGGTGCTGAGGAGGATGACCACGGAAAAGTGTATGAAAAGGGAGAAGATGATAAAATGCAACATGAACATGAACCAACTTTGGAGATGGAAGATGCTGAGATAACGTTGTGCAGGATGACAGATTTTAGTTCAGAGGAGGAGCATTACATGCACATAGAAGAGGCGAAGGTGCAGAGGGATGCAGCAGAAGATAGAGAAAACCGTGATGGGGTGTCACAGCTGGGCTCAGAAATCAACATCAAGTACGATGAGGGGAGAAAACAAGTCGAACATCAGTTACTCGTCTGTGAGGAGCTCTCAGAAAATGACAGAGAAGTCAGGGGAGACCCAGGCTCTTCCTCGCTGGAGGATGAATTAAATATGACCCTCGGAAAAAGTGGTAAAGTGTCAGAGGGCTTTGGACATGAGCACGTGATGGGGGAGCTCGGTGGGGACGAAGAGGAGGCTGCAGACCACCAGGCGATAGATGAAGATTCTTTTACTGAACATGTTGCATGTAATGAAGAAGTTGTGCAGAATTCTGAAGCAGAGCTGCAAACAGCTGAATTTAGAGATAAAGAAAAAGAGGATGTGGCCAAAGACACCGAAGTGCAAACCATAGTACCAGAGACGGATGATGGGAACGATGCAAAATCTAATGTGGCAACAACAGACGTTTCAGTGGAGGAGAGATTTTTTTATGAGAATCAAACAGAAGTGGAGAGTTTTTCCAGTGAAGTGAAAGACAACAAAGAAAGTAACATGGAAGCAGCATGTACAACCGCTTTAGTTACAGTAATACCCAAAGGCCAAACTGGACAGGAAATAAGCGGAGAGTTCAAAAATATTCCCCCGGGGGTAGGCGAAGGCCATGCTGTTGTGGTGGAGGAGCTACATTCTCCGACCAGCCAGGGAACACAAGAGGGAGTTCCTGAATACAACAATGAGCCTGGGCCAGATGAAAATACAACACAAAGGTTCCTGGAAGTAGGAAATTACAAGGAAAGCGATGCCACCCAATTACCAGAAGAGGTGGAGAGCAAAGAGTGGGAGAACCTTCAAAACAGTGGCACTGGAGGTGGGTTTTCACCAGTGAGGGAGCATTTGGAGGAGGAACAAGACAGAACAGAAGATTTTAAGGATACAAAGATACTGCAGCTTACAGACGCTGGAATACCACAAGAGACTGAGGAGCTGATTGTTGAGCCAGCAATCGAAGGATCAGGACAGAAAGACGAGACATTCTCGAGCTCGATGAGGACGAGGGTGGGACAGTTGGAAGAAGAATCTGAGACCCACGTTGGTGCAACAGAGGAGACTCCTAAGAAAACAGAAGAGCAGGATGGAACTGAAGAGCTGCTGGTTGACTTTGAAACTCATGAAGATTTAAGTGGAACCAAAGACGCTGCAGGAGGTGACGGTGAAACGACGGGAGAAACTTTGAAAATCCTCAAGGCTGAAGAACAGAAGATGACAGAGATGAGCTTCTATCAAGTGTCAGGAGATGCTCAGCAAAACAGAATAAAGACTCTTGATTTAGAAGATATTATTGAATCTGGATTTATGAAACAATTGGACGAGCCTAAATTACCTGAAGGTAGTAGTGCAGAAATGCAAGATGCAGGGATAGATATGGAAGAAACAGGTTCTGGAGTTGAGGAGCAGGGAACAGAAGATGAAATGCAGAACAAAAATAAGATAGAAGCTTTAAATCTGGCAGCTGAGCTAACTTCTGAAAACAACAAAAATATTTGGTTTGAAAAATCGGAATTAACGAAACCAGACGAGTCGCTGGAGAATAAAAATCAACCATCAGACGAAGCATCGGAGGCGAGTGCAGCAGAAGATCAATTAATGACAACCAAGGGCAAAACAAAGGATTTGGATGTGATAGGAGAGGAGGAAATGGAAAAACTTGAGGCCGAATCAGAGGAGAGCTCCGTCAGTGGATCTCAAGACCTGATTGATGAGGAAATCCTTGACTTGTGGATAGAGACGGCATCGTTCAAGGACGCAGACGGAATGGAACAACGAGAAGGGCCTGAACCTGGAAGGCAACTGGTCAAAAAGGGAGAGGAGCAATCAGATGAGACAGAGGAGGAGAACGAGAAGCTTGTGGAGTCAATGTCAGGAGAATCTGGATTAGTGAGCGACACAGAAATGTCACCATCAGCAGCAGAGTCTGGATTATTGGACCAGTCTGTCAGTGAATGGAGCACAGACCACAGTGAGTCCCATCTACTGGAGTCAACGAGCTCTGGGTCCCTACAGGACATCTTGGACTTGTTCGCTGGTGCATTAGAATCAGCAGACGTCTCCGAACTGTCTACACGGCAACCTGACCCTGAATCTCAGGATGTATCGTTGGAGGAAGCAGCGGAGACGGGGCAGTCAGATCTGACGGAGGAGGAATCGACCACTGAGACTGGATTTCACCCTGGATCTGGAATAATATCACTAGAGGCTGGATGTTTCAAAGTGAGATCGGATAAATCTCAAGACAAAACAGATGAAGAACGAGTTGAATCAGCAGAGACTGAAACTGGAAAACAGAAAGAGATCGACTGGAAAGACTCTGAAGACGAAGATAATGAGACTCTTTACACAGAAGAGAAAACTGAAGATGCAGATGCACCTCGTGAGGCAGCTGCGTCTGACTCTCCCGATGAAACTGAACACGCTGAGTCAGGACGACCTGGAAGTGGCTCAGAGGTTTTGTTACAGGACGAAATCACGATGGCGGATTCAGAAGATGTCGCCTGTGCTGAAAAGTTGGAGCAACCACAGGACGCCTCGTGGTGGGAGGATATCGCTGAGGTGGCAGAAGAGCCGACAACAACAACTCAGGTTCAGATTGATGCATTGTTTCCAAAATAACATATTTAAATGTCAAAGTGTTCATAACCTGCAGAGATGGTGTGAGCTCAGTTGGTTTTGTCATTGCAGGTGGACGCGTCTGCGCTGGACTTCACCCCACAAAAGTCGAGGATTGCTGTGAAAAACCCTCGTGTCAGGCCGCCCTCAGATCCCCGCTCCCTGCTGAACATGCCCTCAGCGGATCCCACGCCCTCCTCGCGGCTGCCAGTCAGAGTCCCTACAGGTGTGCCTTTGGGAGGCATGGGCATCGGGATAAAACTGCCAGGTATGGGTCACTCTAAGTCGTTTCCAGACATGAACCCCGGAAAATGTTCGGGAAATCGGGTCCGGACATTTTCAGGAGTTTGTCTTTTACGTATGAGTCTCATTCTCTCTCAAGTTGGACATCTTCGTCTGTGTCTTGTACGTGTATGACGCCTCTTTTTCCTCCTGAGATATTCGTATTCTTTTTATTCTTTTCAGTTTTGCGTCATCAACACACCCATTCGCTGACATTTTCTGGACATTTCACCAGGGGCCTGGAAGGAAAGGTTCCAGAAAATGTACCGAGCAACTGACCCTCGTTCTCATATACAGACCCCTCATAACCATGAATTTCTCATAAATTGTGGGTTATGTTTCATAGTTTGTAAATAATGTCATATCTTTGTTTTCCAGGCCTTGGCGCAGGTTTCCCCACTTTGAAAAAGACCAAGCGTGTGATGACGGAAGAAAAAAGCTCAGAAACCTTTTCACAGGTATCATTAACCTTCATCAATAGTCTGTGAATCTCACGTGTTGAGGTGTGAACATGTTTAAAATGTCGTCACATCAACAGGAACCTGAGTCAAAGCCTGAGGAGAAGAGTGACGCGATCAAACAAGACGAGGAAAAACACAAACCTAAATGGATGCCACCTCGACATCCAGGGTAAAAAAATAAAAAATAAAGAAAACTGACATTCTGCACAAAAGAGACATCAAGTTTGATTCTTACTTTTCATTTTTAAATGTTTCCCCAGATTTGGAAATCCCCTTATGTCTGAGCTGAAGAACAAACTGAGGAAACCCACAAACGAGTGATGAAGATGAATTGTGTGAAGATGTTGATGATAATGTACAAATGGATTTATTTTTGTTGTATTTGTCAAACTGGATAAAGTGATGAGATGTTCGTCGTGTTTTTCTTTCTCCGCCGTGTTTGAGTTTTGTAATAAAGCTTCAGTGAAAAAGAAACTTGTTTTTCTCAAAAAGGGTTTAAAGGGAAGTATTTAATTAGGACTTCTCTTTCTATGGAGACAGTAGGTGGCAGTGCTGCCCTTTCCTCTATGAACGCCGCTCACAGTGTACACGAAGAAGAAGTGTTCCGGGCTCTGATTGGTTGGATCTGTCCAATGAGCGTGGGGGAAACTTCTATTTTGAACTGGAGCGGCTGCTCTGTTGCTTCAGGAAGTTCGAGATGTGACTCTTCGCTCGTAATTCTGACTTTTACTTAACATCAGTGGACTCGTGTTTCAGATCCGAGTGTTAAGAAAACCGGTTAAAGTATTTTCAAGGATAAACGTTCACTCTCAAGTTCCTGCTGACGTAGGTAAGTTGTTAAAAAGCCTCTAACTGACGGCCACGTTACCAAGCTAACGTTAGCTTAGCTTCGCTTGGGACTGTCACCTCTTAAAATAACACAAACAACATCCGTCAGTGATTTCTTTTTAAGTTGTTTGTGTGTCCGTGACTTCTCTCTGTTGACTGGAGTTATGGTAGTTAGCTCAACTGTTATGTTTTTACCTAATTAATGTTAATACAACATTAGTGCAGAAGGTCCATTGCGAAACTCATGATTCTCATCATGTGTTGTCATCGTTAAGTAACCTGCAAAACGTAGATGACAATATGATTTTCTTCAGTAGCAACATAACAAAAGTCCATTATTTACATTGGTATTATGCACAGGGACGAGTTATAACACTAAACTGATCTATGTCAGATTTGTAAAAGTTGTGGTCAATCTCTGCCCATAAAGAAAAGATTCAAACCACAACCTTAGCTCAGGATCAGTCTCTGAACTTTAAAGAGATAATAATGTGACATTTATCATGATGATATGAGAAATGTTATTAAAAATATTATCTATTGTAAGATGTTAAAAACATATGTGTTTTTAAACAAAATCCTGTGTTAAAGCTGTCTCAGATCTGCCTATTATTATAATAATAATAATAATAATAATAATAATAACAGCAATAGCACCTTTCTTGACAAAGTTACAAAGTACTTTACAACAGGATAAAACATCAATAAATAAAAACAATAAATTAATATTCACCCAGGAAAAAAAGGGTTTTAAAAGCAGTAACTAGGAAACGACAAGCACACAATCAGCTGATCGAAGATGTCGTGCAGGCTCACTAGATTCATACTGGAGACTAGTATGTTGATATGATGACAATAATGTAAAGATGTTTTCCGTTGTTTTAATATTTTAATCCACAGGTTGCAGTAACAGAGCATCTGAGAGGACACCTGAAAAAAAGACGTCCTTCTCGTGTGAACGAAGACGAGAAGTCATCATGGCCGATGAGACGGCAGTGCAGACCTCATGTATTCAGGAAAATGCAGAAGCTGATGAATTTCGTGAAAATATTCCACCCGGAGGCACCGCTGCAGCTGAGACCTCAAAGCTCCAGGTCCAAGGAGACTTGGCTGGATATTCCTCTGCAGATCCAGGTGGAGAAAATAAGCCTCTCTCTGAGAACTGCACCTTTTCAACCCCAGCCCCAGTAAGCATCAGTGGTGGAGCCAGGGCAAAGTCACGGATGTCTGGCCTTCAGTCTGCTCTAACACCTATTTTAAAATACTTAAACATTGGAAACAAATGTCCATCTCCAGAGCCTTTGAAATGTGGGAACAGTCCTCACCTCAGTGTTCCCTTCTTTCCCTTTGGTGTTACCACAGCAAGTTGTAAAAAATCAACTGGAGGCTCGAGCCAACATCCCAACTCAAATCCCTCTAGTAGCCATTCTGGTCGATCATTAGGAGATAAGAATTCTCCTGTGTACTGGCTGCAGGACGAATGCCTGCCTGAAATTACTCTCCTTGATTGTACGTCTGATTCCACAATGCAAATAACTAGCACTGAAGGAAACACTTCTGACATCCAGCCTCCTAAACTGTCAAAACATAATGGCACAACAGCTGGTACAGACCAGAATGATAAGATGGTTGACACCCCTGACAGGAAGGGTCAGCGTGAGCGCTGGCTGGATGACAGATATTTCCCAGAAATTACTCTCCTCGATGTGACTAGTGATTCAGAGCTTTCACCAGCAGCAGACATGTCCCCTATGGAGGTTAGAGAGGATGTTCCCCCAGTGGATGCTGTGAAACCCAACAGGCCTTCATCAGAGCTCAGTGGATTGATTGTGGCAGAGCCTGACGGACCGGTCATGATGCAAAGTGAAGAACTGTCAAGTACTCTTACTGGCGGTGTCACCAACACCACAAGCTCATTTAGCGAACAATCAAAGTCTGTGCAGGAAAACGTGAAATCTTCTTTGGAAGCAACTCGGGATATTTCTGTGGGTAGTGTTTTAGAAAACAACACATCCTCAGAGCTCAGTGGACAAAACATGAAGAGTCAAACATCAGCTGAGGACACACTCGGGATCCTTCCTTCTAATGTGACTCACGACATGAGCTCCTCCAGCAACATGTCGGTTCAGAGTGCTGCGTCACAAATCGCTACCTCGGATGTGCAGAGTAACACCAGTTCAAAAAATGTAACCATTGAGATTCATGCCAAACCCGTGGAAACATCTATCGCTGTGGAGGCTAACGAAGAAGAGCTGCTTACCAGTCGTGATACTGAGTCAACGGGCAAAGAGCCGCAAACGAGCTCCGATCTGAGTGCCTCCACTAATTTAAATACCACTGATCAAACATCCTGCCCTCAGAACAAGACTCTGGATCTTCCACCATCTAATGTAAACAGTCCCAAAACAGAAAGTGTGGCTGCAGATCAGGTTAGTGCTGACGTTCAGAGCACTACTGAAACTTCCCTTGATACGAATCAGAATAGTTCAGCTGCTAAGTCAGGTGAGTCGTGTGATGTGCAGAACGGAACTTTTAGTATACTTTCTCTTCGAAAATCCTGTGGCACTAGTGATTTAGGGAAAAGTGTCCAGAACAACACTTTTGAAAGTAAACCGAATGGCACAATAACAATAACAGAAACCAGCTCAAGCGACAGTCCCCAGAATACCTTTGACAAACCCTCTCCTTCAAAAGTCTGTAATCCAACCATTGACTCTAAAGACACGTCTGATGTCCACACTCCTGAAGTATCAAAACAAAATGGGACCGCTAGTACAGACCCAGATGTCAAGATGGCTGACACACCTGAGAATACATTTGAAGTTAATCCAGCTGTCGCTGTAGCTCCTGCAGCGAGTAGATGTGAGACAAAGGATCATTCACATTCTTTACCAGACGGTCTTTCTGAAAGTTTGGGCCATCAAGGCACGGATACGGAGAACAACCAAGCAAACACCTTCAATTTGGATGACAGCTTAGATTTGAAGGTAGACTCGTTGGTAACCTCAACGCCGATGACTCACTGTAAAGTTTTCCACTTCAGCTCTGAACATGACAAGGGCAAAGCCATCGCGGCACAGAAGAAGCTTTATGGGGACAGACCCGGTAAGCCGGTCGTTCAGGTGCCACCAGATGTTCCATCAAATTTAATCACAGACCGAAAAACCTTGATGCAGCCGGCAGCGAGATCCCACTTGCCTCCTTTGAAAGCTGCATCACAGCTTTTTAAATACAACCCAACCTCCGCACTTCCAGGAAGATGTGAGCCGGCAACTTCAAGACTGCCCATGACGAGACAGAGAACCCAGACTGAAGCCGTGAAAAACTCTGCACCTTCAGCACAGGGGGTAGGGTTTGAATGTTAACAGTCTTTTTTTGTACAAGTGATTGATGGCATTTCTGTTTAAAGAAATATATCAAATTAATACTTTTGGACTTGTCAGTATCATCTGTTAAATTCACTATTTTTATGATTGAGACCAGAGAACAAGCGTTGCCTGCTTGTATTGATGATTGTCTCTTGTTGACATCTTCTGTTTAAGATCACAGGGATTTCAAGCTCCTACAACTTGCGTGCTACAACAACTGGTAAGCAGTATGTAGTCGTCTTTTTAGAAAACAGACGTACACAACACTTCAGTCTTGGTGTTGTGTACATCAGGTGTAATGCCTTCTGTATGAGAAGTGTGTGGTCGCACATTATTTACATCTCTCTCCATCTTCCCTCTGCTGTCGTCAGCATCCAAACAGCCCAACTCTGGCCTGCCGAGACCACCGATGAGCAGCATACCATCGGGCTTCCAGAGATCTGCACCAGGGCTCAGGCCTCCTTCAGCAAAAAGTAACGTGGGGCCTGCAGGTAATAATACAGTGGTCAGACTGTAGGCTTTGATTGTTTTGGTCAGTTATAAATAGGAAAAGTATATGTGCATAATTTCATCAGTACAGGGTTGAAATTGCTTTACCTTTTGGTTTGTAATATTGCAATCATTGAGGACTAAGGGCCTGGAGTATCGTCTAAAATTATCTTGTGATATACTTTTTTTTGTTATCAGCTGCTAACCCTGGGATGAAGTTTACACAACCAAAGAAGCACCCGTTAACCAGAGGTGAACTTTTGCCAACAGCAAAGAGGAAGAAAACAGGTAAATGCTGACGTGCGGTAATTGTACAATACAACCGATCTTTATTTTGTAGGACTTTTGTTGTTAGGACTCATTGTTGGATCCAACCCCCATGACTAAAACAATTCAGCTGTTATTGTGATAGTGTTAAAAAAACCATATCTGAGCTCATTCTTTCTCCTCCTGTCAGACGGGCCTTACCCATCCAGTGGAGCTGAGACCTCAACTGCCTCTGATGCTGTGAACGGATTCAAAAACCCGAAACGGCCTGGAACCAGCTGCAACCAGAGAGTGTTACCAGCTAAAGCCCAAAGAGACGGTAGGTTGGAAAAATGTCACACTCTTCTGTTATGCAAAACTCTTGACTTTTAGTGAGCTACTTACTTACCGTGCTACGTGCCTTTCAGATGCTGCAGTGCCCGTCAGTGCTGCTGCTGCAGAAAACATGACATCTTGCAACGCAGCCAGCAGAAGCAGAAACCAGAAAACGCCTGTAAACCACCATAGATCTCAGCCAGCTAAACCACAAGGACATGGTAAGCTGGGACTGCAGGAAGGGAAGTGTTCATACATCATCTGCATAATAAGATCTTTGGAGTTGGGTGTCTGTGTTTAATGCACATCCATGTTTTTCTGTAGATGACACCTTCTGTTAAACCTAGGCTGTGTAGATTTCACGAGCAATCACAAAGGTCATGATCCATCTATAAAGAAGACTCATCTGTTGCCACTTCTTAAACTGGTTTGTTTTATAATGCTGCAAAATGTCTATTTACACCAGTAAAGAAGTGACACAGGTATACCAATAATCCAGTAATGATCAGATGCACACATGTTATCAAGTCAGACTTGTTACAGTAGCACAGAGAAAGGTAGTTGAAATGGAGCTCAAACTGGTGTCTCTGGATAGTAACAGTGTTCGCTGGAGGAAGTGAGAGTAACAGAGAATGTATGAATGAGGAAACCACTGTTACTAAAATTGTATATAAAGAGGAAATAAATGCTTGTTTGACCGAGACCTCAGCCACAGTAATGATTCACATTGTGTTGCAGGTTGTGCCAAATGTGTCGTGCTGGAAGAGCAGCTCAAAACACAATCAGCAGAAATTAAGAGACTGAAAGAAGGTATGACACACATCACTATTTTTCATCTCTAATAATTCTTTAAAAATAATTAAGTAGACATAATGTTTGATGTTATGAAATGAAAGAAATATAAGTCACGGTCCTTCAGGTGAGTTTTCATTCGTCGCACCACTGATCAAATAGTTTTTTGCATTTTCATACGAGTGGCTTTACCCCAATGTTAATTTAACACTTGCTTTTAAAGTTTTAATTGTGCATGTTTTTAATTTCTCTGTCTTTTCCAGAGCTGCTGTCGACAGTCAACAAGGAGAAGAATGCTGAATGTGCCAATTAAATCCCACTGTGAACTTTTAATATCACATGTTATTTTAAAAAATGTAAAGTTACGGTTTCACTGTAAATGTATATTCTAATCAATAAATGTACTAAATATATTAAAAATACTAAAATGTATTTTACTTGACAGTATTGTATAATAAAGATCCTCAGTGTAGAATAGTGACTTTGGTTGACCAGTCACTGCACGACTGAGGTGTGGTCTGATGTGTGCGCACATAATATAACTACACTCCTGACATGGATGCAATTATATATTCAACCAGAGTATTTGAATGCTCTTCATTATGTGTCATCTATCATTAAATAATATAATAATGGGAAGATGTGAGAAAGCTTTGTTTTCAGTGAGGGGGAAACTTTCCACTGTCAGTGAATATTAAAGTGAACTAATGGACAATGCTGAAATGAAGATGGTATATGTGTGTGTGTGTTTGTACTGTTTGTGTTTAAACTCTCTAATATGCAGTTTAATGTGTGAAAGGCTGCGTGGCCTTGAGAGATATTTGAAATAAACATGTGGTGAAACATCTACAGAGTTAAATGTCTATAAAGTTATTAATATTAATATTATTGTTGTTGGCCTCTATAAACAATACGAGGCGCTACCCTCTGGTTGTACACGTGGTCCGCCGCTGGGTGGCAGTGTGGCCCGGCAGCCTGTACATCAGCTGTGAACACCATCCCTATGATTTGTAGATCTGCAGTGAACTTCCTTTCCCCGACGCGAGTCCTCAGCCAGTCTGTCTCACGCGCGTATCTGTGGCCGTCGTGCAGCAAAACTGGATTTAACATCGACCCAGAGTGGACAGAGACATCATAGGACAACTCTCACCCGCACATAGGTGAGTCCAACTCTACATTTGACCGAACTATGCGCTAATTATTCGCGTTAGAGGAGCGTATTCGCCGGCTGCACATGCGGGGAGGCCCGGTGCGAGGCTAGCGTTAGCTTAGCAGCAACGTGTCCGCGTTGTTTTATCCGATATAACCGCTGTGTTAGCTTGTTAGCTAACGGGCCGAGGTGTTTTGTGTTACATTATGTTGGTTTTGTAAAACCGTCGTTTGTAAATAACGTAGCTGTAGTTTGGAGTTAAGTTGTATAACCTCTTCGTTTAGCTGGTCCATCTGTCAAAGGCAATGTTAGCTTAGTGGCGGGTAGCGTTAGCACGTACCGCCGAGGGACGCTTACTTTACCGGTACATTTCACCGGAAGTTCTGAAAAAACACGGAATTAACGTTTTTAGAATGTAAACATCAGCTCTGAAAGTCTTTAGATAGTAAACTCAGATCACACAGTGAAAAGACACACACAGCAACGTGCTACTCACTTGCTAGCTACGTAATGTTTATCTTGATAACACACTGCAGTAGTTCTCCTTTCAGTATGTTCTATAATGTGTGTTAGCATCAGCAATGGTGTTAAACAGTGTTGTGCAGTTTGTTTAAATGGGAAGATGAAATCCACCTGCTTTTCTGGAAGGTGTTTTAAACTAACATGTCCATTCTACTGATGCAGCCATGACAGGGTTAGTCATCGTAAGCAATACACAGGAATCGAAGCAGTTTTAACACAAAGCAGAGCACACGCACCTCCACCAAGGCACAAATGTTTTCTTAAATTCAATCACCAGATGGGGAACACTCGTGTGTGTATATCAGTCCATTGATTCCTGGGAAATATGTTCCCACACTGCTCACAATAGAAGTTCTGGATGCACAATCAAAACAGGTTATTCGCAGATCCATAACACATCCTTCCACCAAGTTTCATGGTAATCCATCTACTAGTAATTGTGTAATGCTGCTGACTAACAGACAAACAAGCAAACGCAGATAATACAATTCTTGGCGGAGGTGAAAAGGGTCAAATGTTCTGGAAACCTTCTGTAATTTTGTAATTTTGCCTTCACAGATTGACATCGACCTTCAACCATGTCTCGTTTCTTCGCCACCGGGTCTGACAGTGAGTCAGAGGAGTCCTCGTCTGCCGATGAGATCACCCCTAAAGCACCCGGGACAACTTTCAAGCAGTCAGTACAACTTGCATTTGAATTCCATCACTAGGAATCAAATTGTACTTGTAGCAGTTTTCTCACACATCTGCATGTTCTTCACAGGTCGTTGCTTCTTAGTGATGATGAGGAGGACACCAAGAGAGTGGTGCGCAGCGCCAAGGACAAAAGGTTGGTCTTTTTTTTAAAACAGTGTTCTTAAAAAAATACATAGATTTTCTGATACAATTTAGTTTTAAATGCTTTCATTTTTAAATCTTAAGATTTGAGGAGTTGACCAACCTCATCAAGACCATCCGCAATGCCATGAAGATCCGTGACATAGCCAAATGTCTGGAGGAATTTGAGCAGTTATGTCGAGCGTTCCTCAAAAGCAAGAATATAGTGGACAAAGAAGGTGTTCCTCCTTTCTACATTCGTCTTCTTGCCGACCTGGAGGACTATGTGAACCAGGTCAGTACCCCAGAGTTAAACCACAAATCTTTAAATACAGAATTTGAAGTTTATGTGTATTAACCTTGGTTAATGCCCTCTGGCATGTTTAATGTCACAGTCTCCGCTTTTGCCGTACAATTGAAATAATTAACATTATTTTCTGTCCAGCTTTGGGAGGACAAAGAGGGCAAGAAGAAGATGAACAAGAACAACGCAAAGGCCCTCAGTACTCTACGTCAGAAGATCCGCAAGTACAACAGAGAATACGAATCAGAAATTGCTGCATACAAGGAGGTAAATTAGGAAACTTGTCCTCAGTGGTTTAATGCTTCAAATCAAATTCTGTGGTTGTACTCTGCCCAGTTGTAACTGTCTAACAGGGCGATGCTGCAAAAGAGCACATTACGTTCTAAAAGGTAAAATAAAATTCCCTCTGTGTCTTTTAGAACCCAACGGAGTCTGCAGATGAAGAGGAGGAGAAGGAGCCAGAGGATTCTGGTAAACTTGCTGTTGATATGTTTGCTTTTGTTAAATCTCACGATCTCTCTAAAAGTGCACAAGCAATTAAACAAACTACAAACCTTTAGAATAGATATGAAACCTTTCACAGTCCTGAGGGACGCCTGGTTAATTACACTATTATATATCATTGTAATTTTTGTTCCTCAAGGTTCCTCTTCTGAGAGTGAAGCAGAGACAGGCGATGAAGTATCAGCCGACGCCTTCTTGAAGAAAAAACCTGAGCCTATTCCAGACGCCAGCGCGTTCCTCAAGACTGAGAAGGGATCTGGGGTAAGAGGCCACATTAGAATCTGCTGACGATGAAAAATCTGGTGCAAAAGACAGTAATTGTTGTGTTCGAGAACTCCTGTGTGAGGGGAATACCTAAACTAATGAGTTTTTCCCTGACAGGATGAGTCCTCTTCCAGTGATGATGATGATCCGGAAGACTGGGGCTCAGATACTATTGACAGTGGCAGCGATAGCTCGGACGATGGGGAGGGAAAAAGTGCTTCCCTGGCGGTGGTCTTCCTCAAGAAGTGAGTCTCCATTTGCACATCCTTTTACCGTCACAACAGAAAAAGCAAGGATCAAGTACAGAGCACTGAATGTTTCTCAGTTGCATAGTCTTTCACATTTTGAAAACTGAATCACTGTATGTAGATACTTCCCCGACTAAAGTATCTTGCAAGCTTTAACAACCTCACTGGCTGTGTCTGTCCTCAGGACCCACGAGTCTGAGAAGTCCAGCGAAAAGAAAGTCGGGAAGAAGAAGAAGCCCAAGAAGAAAGAGCGGCTAGAGGAGGAGGCTGAGGAGGAGGGAGGAGAGGAGGTTGAAGGAGGCTGGGAGAAGGTCAAGGGAGGCGCACCAATGGTAAAGGTAAAACGAATGTCATTTTGTGAAAAGTGAAATTCGTTGTCTTTCTTTCTTTCATTCATTCATTCATTCATATTAAATTAAAAACAGTCATGATAAACTGTCAAAGACACGTGTAGTTGATTTTACAAAATGTGGAGGAGCTTGTAAACATCAGCTTGTGTCAAAAGAAACAACCAAATGTTAATGTCATGTGGTGTCCATCAATGCATCAGGAAAAGCCCAAGATGTTTGCCAAAGGCACCGAGATCAACACAGTAGTGGTGGTGAAGAAGCTGCATGAGATCCTGCAAGCAAGAGGCAAAAAGGGCACAGACAGGTAACAGCCTAGTAAAACACTTTTTTTTTTTTGTCATCACATATGCGGAACTTATTTGTTGTTAATTACAAGACATAAAGTGATGTGTGACCTGAACAATTAAAGTCGTCATTGCTCTAATGATAAATTCTCCATGTGACAGGGCTGCCCAGATTGAACTTCTCCATCTACTGGCTGGCATCTCTGCTGAGAACAACTTGGGTCAAGGTATCCTGGTCAAGATTAAGTTGAACATCATCGCCTCCCTGTATGACTACAACCCCAACTTGGCAGCCTTCATGAAGGTAGGAGAGGCTGTCTTTTCTAAACATAAAAACCAGGGGGGGGATTAAAAACCGATCTAAAAGACTTGCACAGAACAACAGAAGGACTCAGTGTGTACATTTCTATATTGGCCTATTGAAAAATTATTATAACAGTTGAATGTTAAATCAGCAGAAACATGAGCTTAAATGCAGTTTTGACAGTTTTTTTAAAACATTTTGTATTGAAAAATCCGGCCCAGGAATCCTGGTGAATGAATGTGAATCTGTCTTCGTGACCTTTAGGCCGATATGTGGAAGAAGTGCCTGGATTGTATCAACGAGCTGCTGGACATCCTCTTTGAGGAGAACAACAACATCTTCATCGGGGAGAACATCGCAGAGGACAGCGAGAGTCTGGCCGTCTCTGAACAGGTATCTAGTCTTTTCTGCTTTTTTCCCTTTTCATTACAGATATGAGATATTTTGAGGTTGCAGTTTGTTCTAGTTGGTGAGTAGATCCATATTATCTTAATATTTTGCCTCACAGTCATTTATGGAAGCTTCATATGTATATTGTACTTTTCATGGAATTACACGTCAGCCACAACATTAAAACCAACAATAGTAGTTTAGATTGGTTTAGTTTGTTACCTTCTGCACAACGTGTGGATGTGTCTCATAAGCCCAGATCCAGGATGGTGTTCCAAAAAATAGATATGAACCTCTTCATTGTGTGTTTGTCAGCCATTCAGGGTGCGTGGATGTGTGTTAACTCTGGTGGAGAGGATGGATGAAGAGTTCACCAAGATCATGCAGAACACTGATCCCCACTCACAAGGTGAGTTAATACCGTAATAACCCACTCAAGAATAATTTTAAAGCAAGTATTGTGATTTTAGAAGTGAAAGTAAACATTGATTATTGGGAAATTATTTTTATAGAATCCCTGATTTGTGTCGCTGAAACATCTAATAGTTGTCAAACATCTCTGCCTGGTCCATTCCAATGTTGTGTTCTCCGCTCTTTTTCCAGAATATGTTGACAATCTGAAAGACGAGGGAAGAGTTTGTGGTGTCATTGACCGGCTGCTCAACTATTTGGAGAACAAGGGCAGCACTGAAGAGATCTGCCGCGTCTACCTGCGCAGGATAATGCACACCTACTACAAGTTTGACTACAAGGCCCACCGACGCAGCCTGGCCCTCCAGGGGGAGACCAAGGTACGAAAAGCACAGAAGTGAATCAGCAAGAAAGAACTGGGTTTCTGTTGATATAAATATCTCTGTACTTGATTGTGTTCATATGTTAACACAGTTCATTAGTAAGTGTAACATGTCTCTGTCCGCTGTGTAGTCTGAGCAGGACCAGGAGGAGTGCGAGGGGGAGGACAGCGCTGTGATCATGGACCGCCTCTGCAAGTTCATCTATGCCAAGGATCGTACCGACCGTATCCGTACCTGTGCTATCCTCTGCCACATCTATCACCACGCTCTGCATTCACGCTGGTACCAGGCCCGCGACCTGATGCTGATGAGCCACCTGCAGGACAACATCCAGCACGCTGACCCGCCCGTACAGGTAGGCAGGCAGACACAGAAACGCTACACATGCAAACTTGCAAGTGTGAATGCCAGAGATTAAAAAACGTTTGTTTGTTTTCTTTTGTCCTAGATCCTGTACAACAGAACCATGGTCCAACTGGGCATCTGTGCTTTCAGACAGGGCATGATAAAAGATGCCCACAATGCCCTGCTGGATATCCAGTCCTCTGGCCGTGCCAAGGAGCTCCTGGGTCAGGGTCTGCTCATGAGGAACATGCAGGAGAGGAACGCCGAGCAGGAGAAGATCGAAAAGAGAAGACAAGTAAGTCCAGCGCGAGTAGATCAATGAACATTGAGCAGATCAATGAACATCATTGTAGCGACCACATGCAATGATCTTACTTGAGATAAAGTAGTTTTGTCCTGACATTGGAAATACTTAAAGATCAGGCTTCACATGTGATTCCACAGAACCTGATTGTTATAACATTGCTTTAACAGGTGCCGTTCCACATGCACATTAACCTGGAGCTGCTGGAGTGTGTGTACCTGGTGTCAGCCATGCTGTTGGAGATTCCATACATGGCTGCCCATGAATTTGACGCCCGCCGCAGGATGATCAGCAAGCAGTTCCACCACCAGCTTAGGGTGGGAGAGAGGCAGCCGCTGCTGGGTAAGCAACATGTCTCCTCACAAGCCTTTACACCAGTTAAATCCACAGAGAAACCAGAGGATTAATGCATCTCTCTTTGTCCTCCAGGGCCCCCAGAGAGTATGAGGGAGCACGTGGTGGCCGCCAGCAAAGCCATGAAGATGGGAGACTGGCGAACCTGCCACTCATTCATCATCAATGAGAAGATGAACAGTAAAGTGTGGGACCTGTTTCCTGAAACTCAGCATGTCCGCAAGATGCTTGTCAGGTTGGAGAAACTATTATGATCATACATCACCAAACTTATTTTCAAGTGTATATATATCAATCTTATTAAATAGCATGTTCTCTCTTCCTCTGTGGTAATACTCCGTTACGTCTGGTAGCTGATGTGTCATTGTTGACTCAAAACTGTTAAAAACTCATTGTTCTGACATTCATACATTTATTTTAATACATTTTACAGGAAAATCCAGGAGGAGTCACTGAGGACTTACCTGTTCACATACAGCAGTGTGTACGACTCCATCAGGTAAACACAAGATGTATATTCTGTGCTAGTGTCAGACATTGATACAGAACTCTGAGCTTTTAGCTTGAGCTTTATTCTGTATCCTCTTAGACCAGAAATGGCTCTGTCAGGTGTTTCTCTGTCTCCTAATGTGACTGCAAATAACATTAACAAAGCTTAACTCCCATCTTATCTGAAATGTTCTTACTTGATGAAGAAGATAAAACCAGTTTTTATCTGTCCTCTCAGCATGCAGACACTGTCTGAGATGTTTGAGTTGGAGATACCCACAGTCCACAGCATCATCAGCAAGATGATCATCAACGAGGAGCTGATGGTAAATGTCACAGCCACCGTTCTGAATTTTAATTGGAATAGATGGGACTGAATATCTTTATTGAAAGATTTTGCTGCATACTTGCATGTACAAAAATGTACATGTTCCATTGTAATTAAGGGTCCAAATGTTTTGTTCCTTCCTACAGGCGTCGCTCGACCAGCCCACACAGACGGTGGTGATGCACCGCACAGAGCCCACCTCCCTGCAGAACATGGCTCTGCAGCTGGCTGAGAAACTGGGCAGCCTGGTGGAGAACAACGAGCGCGTCTTTGACCTAAAACAGGGCGTCTACGGAGGCTACTTCAACAGAGGTGAGTTTAGACAACACACCGTCTGCTAGATGTGTTTGCACGTTGTTACATCCACCGTGTTTGACAAAGGTCCCCTTGATATTACTGACTGATTAGTGGTTCCTTATTAAAATGTCGCCTGGATGTTCTTTGCTTTACAGATCAGAAAGGTGGCTACCAACAGAACAAGTCCTATCAGAGAGGAGGTACGTGGCTGAGTTTGTACATCTGCTAGTTAGTTATTGCTCCTTTTAACTGTGTCGCTTAGTTTGCATCGAATCAGTAACATACTTGTAATAAATAACAATGTCAGGTTAAGAAAAAAGCATTTTGAACTGTTGCATTTGAAAGTGTGTGCAAACCTTCAAGACGATCAGGTAAAGATATTAACTTTGTATAAATGGATTAAATGCTGCAGTGTGTTTTGCTGGTAGATAACCATGTTTTTCA
Organism: Hippoglossus hippoglossus; assembly: GCF_009819705.1. Taxonomy (NCBI): domain Eukaryota; kingdom Metazoa; phylum Chordata; class Actinopteri; order Pleuronectiformes; family Pleuronectidae; genus Hippoglossus; species Hippoglossus hippoglossus. Next base: position 5,282,398 of record NC_047169.1, on the reverse strand, counting down.
TCTGTGCACGTTCACAGATCAGAGAGGTGGCTACCACGGGAATAGGGGTGGCTACCACGGGAATAGGGGTGGCTACAGAAACCAGAACCAAAACAACTACTGAGCTTTGAACGTGAGGATTTCAGCCCCAGCACCTGAATTAGTCTTCATTCCATAACAACAACCACCACCCCCATGTTCTGTACTTGGCACTTGGCTTTGTGCTGTTCTCCTTGTTTCACTCAAAACTGATCCTGAAACAGCTGAAGGCCATTGAAGTTACAAGCTGTTCTCACTGCAACTGCATAGTGATTTATTTTTTTCCAGTTCTGCCACTTCCACTTCTTTGGGTAAAGTTTTTTAAGATTATTGCTAAAAGAAAATGCTACAAGAAAGGCAGTGCAGTGAGGCTGGTTTGTGGCAGTGGAGTCAGGTGACCGATACGTCAAGTATTGTTGACTCATTCTTGTCATACTTATCTAATAAACAATAATAAACAGTGATATCTGAGTTTTCTTTTTTGGCAAAGAGAGCAATTTAACTTCAGGTTTAAGTCTGGATTGGCATTTTTACGATGGTGGTTCACTTCTTATGGTAACACATCAAAACTACTGACCAATCACATCAACAGAAAACCAGTCGTTGATCGACAGGATCCTCATACAGACAAAAGAGTTTACAGCAAAGTGACAAATGGATGTTTTTGTTCATCAGTTGAATTGTCAAACTGTTCCAGACTTTTCATGTGTTCACTCTGCTTTCAAAACAGCTTCTAACAAACAGATGACACTGTGAAATATTTCCCATGAGTGTTAGTGAACATTTTATTCATCAGACTTTAACTAAGTCTCTAAACTTTTTTTATCTGCATCAGAGAAGTTGATTCATCATCAGTTAAAAAAAGCTAAAATACTTTAAATCCCTGTAACTTGTACAGTATATATCTAGCCTGACCTTCCAGTGTTTATTTTCACATTTCACCTTGTTATATATCACCATTTCAAAAAAATGTCTCCTAAGTCAGATGAGCCAGAGCCAGCAAGACTCTCCTCTGGTTACTAATTAGCTCAGAAGTTTAATCCTCTGACAGCCAGTAAAAACCTTTTTATCATAATTATATTTTAAAATAAAAGTCCACACCAACCCTTTCACCTTTCAACCAACCCTGTCAAAGCAGCTTTGGTTATTTGTCTTTCTTATTAAATGAAAAATTTAATTTACTGCTGGGCTGCCAAAGAATGAATGAATGCTTTGTAATTTAGATCAGATCTACATTAGCCTTTCCCTCTCAGCTTTCATACCTATTTAACATGGGTCATACAATCATAACACGTTGTGGCTCCTTTCACTCCACACATTTCCTAACAGCGAAGTGTTTGAAGTATTAGCTGCCTCCCCTCAGACGCAGCCTCCTCCACACCTCTTTCCTCAGTAGCTCCCTCTCTTTGCGGATTCCCTGCAACACAGTGCGATTCTCCTGAGCCCGACGCACCAGGTAGGGCAGTGTGTCGTCCACTGAGCCGTATGGCACTGACTTGTATATGGCATAACCCTCCTTAGCTGGAGGGAAGAGGAGAGAGACATGAGACGTGAACATGTTCATCAATGTAGGACTGGTAACCAGTGCATGAGAATACAATATATTTTCACTGGTGCATATTTGAGTATTTGTCTGCAGGTTAAGTCCTGTGTCCTGTGGAATAAGCACAATGACTTTATACAGATAATATAAATAATCAGCAGCCAACCGAGTGTGAGGGAGACGTGGTCACACATTCCCAGCAGCTGGCCGAAACACACTGAACCTCCATCTTTGTTAATCTCCAACTCTTCCATCCTGAAGACGAAACAAAACAATTACATGATCACACATGATGGTGGAACCCAATACGGGGCTCGAGACACTGCATCCAGCCACCAGGGGGCTTTCAAGATGCTTTGGCTTCATTTTTGGGGAGCAGTCATGTCGTCCATCTTTATTATGGTAGTTATGGTACGGTTAATATCTTTGGCTGTGGTATTAAGTTGCCTGGACTTGTATGTAGCCCACACTTTTAAGAGTTATATAACGTGTTCTGACCGTTGGGCGGCTCGTCTCACGGACTCCTCGTTGTGGGTGGCGATGATGATCCTGTGGCGCTCGGGTTTCTGGGATATGGCTTTCAGCATGACATCCAGCAAGCCGTTATAACTGCACACACAACAGATGAAATGTGTACGGGTCAAGTTCTCTGTCAGAAATCGTTCAAAAATTCAAAACTTTTGAATTTTTATGACAACTGAAGGCTGCCACAGGTTCTATCTCATGTTTGGAAGGGGAGGGTGAGGTGATGGGTGTTCAGCTGCAACATGCAACTTCACCACTAGATGTCACTAAATCCTACACAATTAACCTTTAATGCTTAGGATGCATTTGCCTGGTTTTATGCACAGTAATGGCCGTCGGCCCCTACCCACCTGTCGTTGGTGTCCTCCCAGCACTGATGGACGGGGTCCAGTCGACCTTCTTTCTCTGCCAGTGTCCTCTCTTTGTCCATGTAGGCTCCTCTCACCAGCTTGACCCCCAGACAGAAACCCTCGCTCTTGGACAGAGACAGAGCTTCTAACAGGAGGGACCTGGACTCCTGGAGGACACAACGGAGAGAGGGAGTATGTGGTGATGTCTCCTTTTCAGAAAATACCATAGTAAGTGCAGTTCAAATTTGATATTCATAAAAACGCGACAGATTATTTGATTTGCCTTCAGATAACACTGATATGTGTTCCAAATCCAGGCGCTGTCTTTGTTAAACTTCTTCATCATCGCCATGGTGACAAGAGAGAGGGCGGGGTTCATGTAGGTGTACTCAGCATCCACCAGGACTCGGACTTTGTTTACACTCTCCTAAGAAAGCAACAGACACAACAGATGCAAAATAATAAAAAATACATTATTTAAAAAAAATAATGTGATGACATCAAAACAAATTTCCCCTGAGCCTTCACATCTGTACCTCTGCTATTTTGTTGAGTCTCCGAAGACCACACAGGAAGTGGGCGACTTCACTTTCATCCAACCCAGGGAAGCTGATTGGCTGAAAAGGGATCACCATCAAAGTACTTAGTAAATGTGTGTGTGTGTGTGTGTGTGTGTGTGTGTGTGTGTGTGTGTGTGTGTGCCTCTCCATCCATGGCCTTCACAACCAGACTCAGGTCGTACGGTTGTTGTGCAATGAGGGTTGTGAGTTTCACCTTGATACAAGCACAGATTCATCACAGTCAGTAAACACACGTCTACACTGTATAAAGGGAGCAGACACTCGTCAATACTGCTGAGGGGGCGTTCAGGAGCAACAGCCTTGAACTGAAACGTGTATTCTTATCTTTTTTTCCCACATATTTGAACTAGATTCAGGTTGTGTTTGGCTCAGATGTGTCAGGGTTCTAAGAAATCTGATATCTAATATCAACGCCCCCTATACTGAAAATGGACATTAAAATGTTTTTTTCACTTTTCTTGCATAAAGAAATCCTGCAAAAAAATAGCTACAGTTCTATTTGTTTCAATTAAAACTGGACAGGCAGTTAAAAAGGTGACGAGTGGTGATGAGGTGTGAAACAGAGCCTTACACACAGATCCGGGCTGAGCAGAGCTGTCATCTTCAGCTGCATCATTGGGTCTTGGCTCCAGGTGTTGCCGTGTGACATTCGCACACATTCCAGCATGGCCTCCATGTTGTCGTCATATCTCTTCTCCCTGGAGGTGAGAAAGCAAATCACTTTTTAAAAATGAAGTTGCACAGACAAGCACACGTCTCATCCTAACTTTATTTCTAAAAAACGAATTGAAGGTTACATGCAGATGAACCTTTAGAGCCACATTAACGTGAACTAAGTCTAAGTGTGATCAGTGAAAGGAGAAGAGTAAACTGGAGAGAAAACACTCGTCATCAGCCTCCAGGTTTTTTACCACTGGTTTTATCAGCATGTTTTCTGAAATGTTTGTTTTGGGAGGTGTCAAATTTCAGTTGACTAAAATGTTCTGCAAGCACCGTAACACACAATGCGAGAAAAAGTAAAAGTCAGGTTACCGATCCACCTGAAGGGGAAACTAAGTGTTTCAGTTTAATATATGAAAATGAGCCGAACCCGGTGCTTTCTCCAAGATCCTCCTCAATGGGCACTGCCAGCATGGGCCTCAGTCCCAGCAGCTTCATCTTCTCCATGGACTGAGAGATCTCTGCCTCACTCTCTCCGGCCACAAACTGAGCGTACACGGTGGGCCGCAGCAGCAAGGAAAAGCCCCTTCTCCCCAGGATGGTGCGTGCTGCGGACATAAGCTAAGAGAGGATGACAAGAAGAATGAGAAAAGGACAAAGATGCTTTATTTTGTGCATTACAGATGTAAACAATGTGCACTCAAGTATCAAATGTCACAACAAGGAATCCTCAGAGCCTTGACAACACTCCTGCCCAAGATAAACTAAAAAACTCTCATTCAGATTATTTTCCTGCACCTATCAATCATGATGAGTGACAGATGTCGTCTCACCTTCCCACAGTTGTTCACCAGCACTGGGATGGAGCAGAGGCGGAAGACCCCCAGAGCACGCAGCAGCTCCCCCCAACTCTTCACCTTGAAGGCGCTGGGATCCTGGAAGGCCAGAGCGGCCGAGAGCAGGTCGGGCTGCCTGGCAGCCACCGTCCGGGTGGCCGCGGTGCCCATCACCCTCAGCGGCAGGAGGTGATGGAGTGAGGGGCGCAGAGGAGGGCGTATCATCATCCTGAGAGCAGCACGTGTGTCTGGATGGTTTGAAGTGTGTGTGTAAATCTACCTCTGGTGTAATTTAGAAAGGTGTTCCCTCCAGCTGAACCTGGCATGAGTAATAAAAATGAATAATCCAGCGTATCAGACAGAAAGTAGACAGAAATCAGCAAAGCTCACTGTCCTGCTCTCAAGCGACGGACCTAAATGACGAGAGGTCGTCTGTTGTCGCTTGTTTTTCAGGAGAACCAGTAAAATTCATCATCTTTTTTCCCAACTCGCAGGTTAATGAGTGACTGTTGGACAAAATTGTGTAAACATGACGTTGACCCTTGGGATCAAGCCACAAGCTACTGCGTCACTTGGACCCCAACCGACCGCAAAGCATCAGAATCGCACATTATTTATTGTCACCATCGCCAAGGAGGCTATATTTTTATTTACATTTGCTTGCGTGTCTGACACCAGGATTAACTCACAAACTACGAAACCGATTAGCATCAAAATTTGTGGAAGGGTGTCACATGACTCAAGGAAGAACCCATTAACTTTTGGAGATAAACAGGTGGAGACAGGATTCTTTAGGATTTGATGTAATCCTTGACGACAGTATGGGTTTTTGCTTTTTCCCCTCTTTGGGTCGGTGATCCTTCAAAAATGGGTCTATGAGCTAAGTTGAAGATTGTTTAATGGTGGAGTGGACACATAACACATGCCCCTGAGCTGTGGGTTAAATGTAGGCCGGGGGGGGGGGGGGGGGGGGGGGGGGGGGTTGAGTTAATGATATAAGGCAGCGTCAGGGGCCAGTTTCAGAGAATCAGTGAATCAAAGTAAGATTTAATTAGTTAAACAGCTGAAATGTGTGTGATTTATTGGAAGAAATCATTCAGAGATACAGTTGTTTGGAGGAATTTTTTTTTTATTGCCATCGGACATTTTTATGTGTTTTTAGGCGTAGTCTGGTTTTGTATCAATCAGCAATATTAGCCTATATTTGATCAACTGTTTATTCAGCTAAGTTGAGGTGAGGTGGCAGCTTTTATGCTTTTTCTGAAAAAAGAATTACTTAATAAGAACTCAGTGACAAAAGCGTGACAAAGAAACAATTTTATTTTTCCCTGTGGAATGGATATTTGAAAAGAAAATCTTCAACAGCTATTTACAGATTCTGATCAATTCATCAGCTCTCTCTCTCTCTCTCTCTCTCGCTCTCTCTCTCGCTCTCTCTCTCTCTCTCTCTCTCTCTCTCTCTCTCTCTCTCTCACACACACACACACACACACACACACACACATATTCTAATGCTACACATTGCTAAAACCCCTAAAAGCGCTATAAGGCCAAAACATTTTGTCAACATAAACATTGCTGCGTTTCAAAACACAGGTCTTGCACCCATGTCCAGGTAGGACCCCTGGGGGTGGGCATGACCATGCTGGTGTTGTCTGTACAGATGCCTGAAAGGGATGGAGAGGGATGAGTGAGGGTCCTGACACAGCCGCAGGGGGTAGGACGGAAAGGTTTGGTAGAGCGCAGGAGGAGGAGTGGAGGAGGGAAGAGATGGATCCAGCTGAGGGAGAAGAGACGGGTGGTGCAGTACCATCTCTGGGCGATACGGGGCAGGGGGGTTGAACTGAGGCATGGAGCCTATATCAACCGAAGGGTACGAGGATGTGCAGGAGGACGCATGAGGATTGGGAAAGTTTTGAGGATAGGTGGGTGGAGCGGACTGCTGGAAGGAAGAGGAGACGGCCAAGCAAGAGGAAGGTTGGAAAGGAGGGTGAGGGAGGGAGGATGGTGGATAAGAGAAGGAGGAGGGAGGGAAGGCTGCAGCGAGGGAGGGGGCTGACGCTTGGTGGCTCAGATTTTGGAGGTGCAGGCCGGCGTGGGCCTGGCTGGGTGACACATTCGTAAATGAGAGGTTTTGCATGTGAGGGGGGACGGAGGGGAAGGCAAAAGATGTGGCACCACCGTGGGAGGGTAGGGGGCACGGCAGAGTGGGAGCCGGGGGTTGGTTGTGGTTGAAGAGAAGCTGAGCAGCAATTGGAACCGGATCAGGATTTGTAGGCAGGATATTTGGATAGATAAATGCTGCTGGGCTTTGATCGTTGGGTGAATTATTTCCACTGGAGATACCTTCTCCCTGCAGTGGCTGACTGGGCTGGGTGAGCACAGGGTGGGTGGATATCTGGTGCTGCAGGCCAGACTGACACGCAGAAGATGGGGCGGGGAAGGAGGCGTCTGTGGGTGTGTGGGGGCCAATCGTCTCTGGGATGGTGTGGTAGGTGTTGGCGGAGGGAGAGGAGGAGGAGAGGAGCGGCTGTGGGGAGGAGGAGTTGGAAGGAGGTGGAGTGGGGAAGGTGAAGGTGGTCTGCTGCAGGGAGGGAGTGGTGGAGACGGGGGAGGAGGAGGAGGAGGAGTGGAGCGTGGGTGAGGAGGAGAGGATTGAGGGATAGTCGAACGGGGGGATGGAGGGCTGAGGAGCAGATGTGGCCAAGGGGTCGGGGATGGGGAGGGAGGAGAAGGAGGAGGAGTGAGAAAGAGGAGCTGAGGGGAACGAGGAGGAGTTGGCCTGAGCAGGAGGGAAGTTGGAGGTGTAAGCTGGTTCACCCATAGCGTCTGATCTGTGGAGGAGAAATAGAAGTAAAAGTTTAATGAGATGCAGTAAATTTGACACAATTAATCAAAAGTAATTATAATATTAATAAATGAAACGTATAAATCACACACACCTTTCATTTATACTATTTGCCACCTCACTCCTCGGTGCGTCCTGCATCCCATTGGCCATGGAGATGCCGATGTCAGACATCTGTGATGCCATGAACGCCTGGCCGAGGTCCAGCGGCTGCTCTGGGACCAGCGTGTCCTGATAGCGTGTCACCTCCTGTGGTCTGTACCCACAGGAGGGGTCAGCCAGCTGGGGCAGAGAGGACAGAGCCAGGGCCTGCAGGTCTGCGGCGGTGGTGGAGGAGGTGGGCAGTGGCAAAAGCTCTGCAGAGTCGCATGGATCACAGTTGACTGAGGGAGACAGAGGTGGAGGTGTGTCAGGAGCAGTCAGGTTAAAAGTAATATTAATCATACTAGTCAAAGTAATGACTTGAAAGGATGTGGTGTGAGTCTGCACTTACCAATATCTAAAGTTTCCGTCAAGTCGGATATTTTGCGCTTCTGTCTTGCATCTCTTTGTCTGCAGAGGAGAAAAAGAGGAGTTTAGTTTCTTTACATCATTTGTGCGACAAAGCGTGTGTGTGTGTGTGTGTGTGTGTGTTTCCATGTCTGTATTTACTTTTTGCTGTTCATGCCGTCCTCTCTGAAGCCCTTTGCGAAGGGGTTGGCGCTGATCTTCAGCTCTGTGATCTGGAAACAACAAGAATAATTCACTTTGGTTTATATTCTCTTATTCTTTTTACTTTGCATTTTACAGAGTCTACTATCAATTTGAAAAACAAAGATCAGGGCTCTGCTGCTTGAGCACATAGAAACCAGATCCAAATTAAATTCCATATTTGGTAAATTTGGGCCTTGATGGATGTACACACTCTTTTATCCCGTTCTAGGTTTTGGCCTAATCTTTAATATGCAGTGTAAAGGTAGTGTTATGGTACCTTGTTGTTCTGGTAGGCGGTGACCGTGAGGAACTGGGTCTCGGGGAACACGAAGGAGTGCTGCCCTCCACCCCACCTCAGCACGTCTCTGGCTTCGATCACATGAACTCTGGGCTGGTAGCGATGCAGTGAGTGGAGGATGATCTGGAAATAGAGGAAGAGAGATTTGCTCAAAGTCCTCGGTGAAGGTTTTTGTGCTGTGTCTGTGCTGAGTCCGCAGTAAACGTACATGTCCCTGTGAGTCCAGTGTGTTGTTGGTGAGCTTGGCGTAGTGAAAGGAGATGGTGCGGCCCTGCCAGTGAGCGCCCGTGGCGGGGGAGTCTGGATGAATGAACACCCGGTCTGGTAGCCTCGCCTCTGCCCCCCCGACAGCCTGCCAGCCGCCACCTTGGAAGCGGTAGCGGGAGTTGTCCAGTGGGACGATGTCCAGGAGGAGGATGTAACGTAGGGACGGATTCAGGCCCGACAGCTTCATCCTCAAGCCGGGAAACATCCGTCTAGAAAAGTAAAAGACGAAAAACACGTTTATGTTTGTCTATTGTCTGGTTAGTGTCGGAGAATAAGACATGAGGATAAAAACAAAGGTGCAGGAGCTGAGAGTGAAGCAAGAGGTCAAAGGTCACAGTGGTGGTACACATGCAGTATTCAGTATCGCAGTATTCTCTCACCGGCCCTTCTTTGTGATGATCATCTCTGTGCCCACGGAGCTGAACTGTTTCCATAGAGACGAGTTCTCCAGCTCCATCCTCACGTCGTCTTTTGGGGTTTTGGTCGCAGGCTCGCTTGGGATAGTGGGAGGGGCCAGCAGCCTTGGGGGCAGGGCTTTGGCGGCCATGTCACAGGCGGGAGGAAACAGCGACATGTGGGCAGGAGCTTCCCGGTCTGAGGAAATGCAAAGTTACAGATTATAAAGTTATAATAATAAGATTTTAATGATATCAAACTCTGTTTTTATCCTGTTTTATGGTGTGTGACTTCTTTGCCGCAGCTATTCAGTCTGTTTACACTCTTGAAATATCATTAATTTTGTAGTATTATAACCTAAAACACCAGTCGGGATGGTAGCCAGGACTGAAATCTTAAGGATAACAGCTAAAAAATACAATCAATCAACTCAGGCTTTGGTCTCAGATCATCTGGGAGCTTCAAATCAAAGCTCCACTGGAGCTCCCATCTTTTCTAAATGACACCAACTGCAGCTTCCATTACAGATGCAGTGATTTAAACTTTAAAATGTTTTTGGTGAATCATTTAAAAATCAGATAAACATTCAAAATATTCTAGGAAAAAGTATAAAATCATTTTTATTTTTCATGCACTGTCCCTCTCACCTCTGTAGAAGCAGTCTCCGATCCTCTGAGGTCCCAGAGTCAACCCGGGGTACATCTCCACACTCAGCATCCTCCTGGTCTGCGTCTGTCACTTAGATCTCGTCCTCTTCACCAGCTCCAAACTAACATTTCACTCTTCAACTCTGTGTCTTCTTTCAGATTGACCTCAGCTGCCTGAAGCGTTATCAGTCCTCTGCTGTCCTGGAGACCTCTTCTTGAAAAGAGGCACTTCTGTCTTGGCTCTGTGTCTCTTCCTGTCTCTCTGCCGTCCTTTGCTCCAAATGCCCTCGGTGGCGTCTTGCTCTGTTAAATAGGTGTGTGAGGCTTCACACATGAGGCCAAATGGCCACATTTTCATTTGTCTCTCCATCTTCCCTTATGTCCCCACCCCACTAAAACAAACAACACTGGGCAAAGTGTTACTTTAGTTTCTGAAAGAATCAGTGTTGTGATTTGTTGTTTCATGTCAGTAGAGGTGGAATAAGTAGCTTCGCTCCAATACTGTTTTAGTTATTTGTACTTAAGTATTTTCAATTTCACTGCATTTCAGGGCAAATATAGTGCCTTTAACTCACTAGTTATTTAAGTAGTTTTTAATAATGATAAGTTATTGTTGCTACATGTTTATTTAGCACTTATCAGAAGCAGAGATAACAAAGTGCTTTATAAGGACAAATAGAGAAAACACATGCATCTCACATAATCTCTTTACACATAAACCAACCTGTATACACATGTTAACACACACACATTTACCTATGTTGAATATAATGTTATATATAAAAAATACTCTATGGATGGATAGATGAATACAAAGCAGTTTTTCGTAGATATTCTGCAGATGAGCATCTATCCATCCATCCATCTATCTATCTATCTATCTATCTATCTATCTATCTATCTATCTATCTATCTATCTATCTATCTATCTATCTATCTATCTATCTATCTGATTATTTTTACACTGGTGTTGATACTTGTAACATTTCTTGCAGCCGCAGCTCGTGTTTCAAACGGCTCTTGTCCTTCCACATAAATCCAATGGTTTACTGGCAGCTCCCCTGTGGCTGCTTGATGACTTGATGACAGGGCTCTTCCTCTCAGCAGTCCGCCTGTTAGTGCTTCTCTGCAGGGAGTCAGGCCTTGAATGAAGCCGGAGGAGGAAGACACTTTGCAATTTGGCCTCTACAAAAACACGGGTGTCTGGAGGTTTATATGTAGGTTTGAATTGAGGCTTCAGCTCAGCATTAAAGCTGAATCTGGCCGAGCATTTTCCAAAACAGTGGAAATGTGGAATTAATCAATTCAACACTAATTCTGTCTTCCTGTCTGGGACGTTTGGTGAGCAGACAGGCTTTGTGGTTAAAACACGATAAAACAACAACAATCTGGACCACACAGACAAATCAGTATGAGCAGCGGCTGGTAGTCAGACCCTTCACTTAAAGTAAAATCAGCAATACCTCAGAGTGAGATAACTTCCTTACAACCAGAAGTCCTGCTTTTAAAATGTTTGCTCCTGTTGTTGTTACATAATTATTACTTATGTAAGCGGATTATTATTACTGATGCTTGAACATGTATAAGAATTGTAGTGGAAGTATAAAGGAGCATTGTATACAGTTACTTGTGCTTTTGATATATGCAAACCAGGTGTAAAACATGAACAGCTAATAACCTTGCTTTTTATTATTACCTCTACCAAGGAGGTTATGGAAGTTTGTTGGTTGGTTTGTACGTTAGTTTGTGAGGAAATTGTAATATATATATATATATATATATATATATATATATATATATATATATATATATATGCATAAACTGCTGGACAGACGACCATGAAACTTGGTGTAAGAACACATTACATTTTGGTGCGAATCTGGATCAGGGGGTAGATGCAGGATATATTTTTGCGGGATAGGGTGTTTTTTGACATTTGCACTGATTTCCAAGGGAATCATTCATGGATCGTGATGAGAAAAACCAGGCCCATTATGGGGACTGATATTTATGAGTGTGTGTAATTTGGCGCAGCTTGACTGGATCTAATGGGACTGTTGGGCCTTGTGGGAGGACTGAGCTCTACTGAGTGTCATTCTAGTTTTTATCTGTCAGCAAGTTTCTATTCAGCCATTAACGCTCTAACTTGAATTCCTTGAAGTGACAACTGAATTGAACAAATCCTCATAAGACTGTAATATGAAGGACGTGGCTGCAGCATTGATCTGCTGCTTTCAGGAGGACGTGCCCTCGGAGCATAGAGGCTCTCGAGCAGAGGATTACCGTTACATCATGGCTCGAGCTTTTTGCAACTTCAGTGATCAGCTGGATAAAGTGTTTGGCTTCATCTGTGTGTAGAGGATTTCCTATAAATTGTGTCTGCCGGTGATAGAAAACTGTCAAACTGACAAACTCACCCCTAATCTACCTGCTCATGGACATTCTTGCCGATATCACAGTGACAGCTGGAGTGCCCTCACATGAGTGAAGTGAAAATGTTGTTCTAGTTGTTGTTTTCCTTCTCCATTTGTGTGCGTGTGTGCTGGTGAGAGATAAAAGCGAGCGGGGACTGAGGGGAAGTGGAGGTGTGAACGCCACACCGAGAGAGAGAGGTCATTACCTTGATGGCTGCAGCGAGGCGGGTGTGACGTCCCTTAATGTTTTTACGAACTAACAGGTGTGTCGCAGGCGCTGCAGCCACCAGACTCTGTAACAGGCCATAATGAGGATTGTTACGTGTTGTTTTTTTTAACCATCAGGTCAGTGTGTGCTGTTTGCAGTGCATTCATTATTTCCACAGGTTTTGCTCTTTGACGTGTTCCTGCTAAGTGCTTTGATGTCCTCCTCTATTTACTCACTGAGGTTTGAGGTCAATCTACAGAAAACACTTGATTTCCTATTGTTATTGTTTGATTTTATTTGAGCAAGCACAAACCGGGAGATTGTCTGATTTCCTCCATCATGTATATGATGAAACAACAAGGCTTTTAATCCCATGAGGATTACCCTGACCCCAACTCTGAGCAGGATGCAAACACTTTCAGGGAAAACGTGTAGATGCTGAGATTTTCTCACCCCATCGACGAAGGGCACACTTGATGTCACCGATTATCGTGATTAAAGCACACAGTGTGTTGTCTGTGAATTAATCCACTCTACGTATAAACCACATGCATTCAGATTACAGATTACAAGCTTCAGTCCATTTTTGGGATCAACCAGGGCCCATTTTATTAGGACCCTGCTATAAATACATGACAAACTACATGTACCAAGGAAGCACTTTTCATCATGAAATGAGGCACAGTTTGTTTACAGAGATACAAACTTCACACAAAGAGCAAAGCCAAAGAGTTTTTTTTTATGCAATCATTTCACACACACATTCTATCTGCCTCTGCCAGAGAAACGCCGACTCTGATCCAAACATCTCCGATTCACCCAACAGATGTTTAGGATGTGGTCAGACCACCTCCAGGGGATCTCGGTCGGCCTTCGACACCACCACCGTGACGCTGTCAGGGAGACGCACAGCCAGCTTCTCCCTGAACACAGTCAGGAAGCCTCGCTCGCTGTTGCTGTGATCACTGAGGATGACGCTGGTTCCCTTCGCCACGGTGTCCAGCACTTTGTTGTGGGACATCTCGCCTGAAAAATGGATATTCATCACTGTGATATCTGGTATTAAATCCGCAGGAATATTATATTTTTGGTTGAAACCTGTACCTGTGATATGAAGGTCGGCTTTGACCCCACTCAGCACTGAGGCACCTGATCCAGCACACACAGCCACGGTGCACACAGAGGACTCTGAAAAATGAAAATCTGGTCAACCTCTTTTCATAGATTTATTAGAACGTGTGAGAAATGAGTAACTGGTTCATCACATCGTTTACATGTGTTATTTTTAAGTTAATGCACCAGGACGACGTGTGAGGTCATTACCTAGTGTCTGCCCCGATCCTAAAGCCAAACGGAGGTGATTCAAACCCAGGTGAGACTTCATCTTCTGGATGGCTGTTGCCACGGTTACTGGCTGGACCAAAATACTGAGTCGCCCTGGGCCATAGCCTGGAAGAGGAGGCTGCAGGGAGTGACAGGTGGAGGGGTCGGTTTAAAATGATGCATGAAATAAGATATTGGTAAATCGTACTATAAACATCTGCTTTGTGACAGGTAAAGAACAACTTTTAGAAGAAATATTTATTAACCTTGTGGTTCTGAAATAATAATAGTAATAATAATAATACCTTCTCTAACTTCAGGATGCTCAGGGACTGGCTGGGAGTTGTGTGTTTTAACAGAGCGTGGACACTGAGGGTCAGCGCTGACTCACTGCAGGTTACACCGACATGGATCCCACTGTTTTCTGGTCTGTGTGGAAGATAAATACATCATCACTGTGGTTAGTTTCTCTTCTCTTCGATGTGTTGTCATCATTCAAACTTGCCGAAAATAGTTCATGAAGGAGAATTGATTGTTATTCGTATTTAGCCGTATGCTAATGGGGGTGGTGGAGGCTTTGATATCCAAGGTGTGAAAGTCGACTCTCAAAATGCAAAGTGGCTAGAAAATCAAACCCAGAATAATAAACTAACACTGGCTGTTGTGAAAACACTGGTAGTGGCCGTTTCATCAATAAAACTGAGGCAAAAATCTTGCAGAGGCACAATTTTCTCAACAGTTTTCACAACTTTGATAGAGAAAAGTAGATTCAGCTGGTAGTTTTAAAGGTAATCAAAAAAGGGATGATTAAGACAAAGACAATCAGTCTTAACTTGCTGCATGTTTTGGAAATCGTCTGCAGTAAAGTCAGAAATGTGTCATGAAACACGACCTGTTAACTGAATGCTGTAGTGCTGTTCCACCATCACATTCCTTCAGTTCCTCCATGACGGTGCCTAGTTCCTCTGTGCTCCTGACCGTGAATTCCAGTTTGTGACTGTGGGAGGCGCCACCGAGCGCCTGACTCAGCACAGACACCTGGCCGCTACCTGAGAATCACAGACAAACACCAGAGATGGAAAACAATCACTCAGGATAGTGGACCAGTGTGTCAGGCGTCATGTGTCACAACATTTTAGCCTGAGCCTCCATTAAATATGCAAGTAGCATAAGCAAAGTGTATGTGACACATTTTCCATTCAGAGTGACGTCTTACCAAGTCCCCCGACCAGCCAGTCGTTTATGCCTCCTTTAACGCTGTCCCACGATGTGTGAGGGGAGAAGATCGCCATCCCGGCCTCCACCGCCCGCACGGCCAATCGCTGCTTCCAGTCTTTCTGAACCAGACGCTTGATTGGCCGAAACAACGGAGGGTGATATGAGATCATGAGGTCGCAGCTCATGGCCTCTGCTTCCTCCATGACGGCGTCTGTGAGGTCGTTGGTTAGCAGGACAGTTTTAACAGGCCGAGGTTTGCTCGGCTCCACCAACAGGCCGACGTTGTCCCACGACTCAGCCAGGGACAGAGGAGCGAGCTGCTCCAGCACCTGCAGAACCTCTTTGAGCTCCATCAGGCCTGAACAGTGAGTCGAGTGACAGAGGCAGTGGGCGGAGGGGAAATGAAAAGACGGGTGCAGGGGGAGCAAGGTTTGTCGGTTTGTCAGGAGGCTGCGACTGTGAGAAGGTGAAGGGAGAGATGGACGGATGGATGAAACTGTGGAGGCAGAAGAGCAGAGAGCAGAGCGTGAGATCAAGCTCCGGTTGGCACAGAGTCTTCTGTAGGAGAGCGATACAAAGGTCCGAGTGAGATTTCCTCCAGTCAGCATCAGTGGAGACCCGTGTGGCTAAAATAAAAATAATTTCTAAATGCAGTAGGTTTAATTAACCCCCATCGAAAACGATTCCACTGAATGAACCTGAGCCTCAGATTTATGTTGGACATGTTTAATTGATTTTCATTTCGTTTTAGGGCTTGAGGTCAAACGGAGTGGATCAACCTGTATTCATTTTCTTTCTGCTAAATGCATTGTAAATACAACTGTAAACTAACAGGTGATAAACAGACTGGCTCTTTTTAACTGGTTCAAGTTTGTGTCTTTCAAACTAAATAACCCTTTTCCCTTTAGCCACCTCACTTATTGTTGTTTATGGCCAGAAAACCAGCAAAGACTTCACCCACAGTGAGCGATCACCAGTCTGATCAGATTCACACTGAGTGGACTCCGGTGTCTCTAATGCAGTGGTTCTCAAACTTTTTCTGTCATGCCCCACTTTGGAGCTAGAATATTTTTCATGCCCCACCCACTCCCCTGCCCCAACAAAATTATGACAAAATGGGCCAAGTTTAACATGTGTATTTACATAACATACACATGAACATTAAATTCACATTACTTTCAGGAATTTCTGATGTCCAAATAAAAAACATTTTTCAAACAACTTTTTGTGACATTTGTCGCTTTTTTCAGAAAATAGTGCAACAACTTTGCTTAAATTCAACTTAATTTTAGTACTTTTGGTGACATTTATCACTACATTCCTCCATCAGTCTGTACTTTTTAAAAAAAAGAGAAAAAATAAATTCAATTAAAATCACTTTGTTACAAAGATGATAAAGCTCCACCAAAAAGAACACATGCATGTGACTGGGGTGTAATGTTTCTAAGTGTCTTCTTAATTTGTTGGGTCTCATAGAGTTTTCAGACCTAAAAGACACACTGGTCTCTCCTCATGTCCTCCTTCATTCACTGTGAACCCAAGAGCAAGACAGGCTTCATCCTACTTTCTTTTCAACTTGGTTTTTGAACACTGTGTCTTGTTTGTCACTGAGCTGCTGCTTCACGTGAACGAGCTCTGACCTCACTGTGTGTGTCTCTGAGCGAGTGGGGGGGGGGGGGCGGGGCCTGTGTGTGGGAGCGCGCGCACACACACACACACACACACTCCTGGTATTTCATGCTGGCCTGATACGATGATGATTTAACAAATTAACGTGACGTTCCCTCACGTTCAACATATGAAAACTGATTCGTAAAGTTCCCTGTTCGCGAAAAATATGCGCGACATGCACAACACTGTACAGAGAGCCGCTGCCGAGGGGCTGAAGAGCTGCTGTTAAAGAGATGCGAACGTCAAAACATTAGTTCCGCCTCACATTTCCCCCTCCCAGTGGGGGCGCGCCACACAGTTTCAGAATCACTGCTCCAATGACACAGACAGTTAAACCTTAAGTTTAATGTTGTATTACATCAATAAAGCTGCTCAGTTATTTCAAACCCTCTGACGTGATCTCCACCCACAGCTGTGAGAGCTGCAGGAGCCAGCTAACAGCTCAGCTAGCCAGTTAGCCGACATTAGCTTCTACCAGCACACATTGTATTCACTTGACTGTATCGAAGACGACAGTGTGAACGTGTCAGTGCGTGAATGAAGGAACTCTTCATACTTTAGCTGGACTTGGACTCAGGAAGACAAACGATCCGCTGGACACGTTTCACCCGGAGTGACGCAGGAGGTGCAACGCCTTTACTGTGGAAGAACGTCCTCTTCCGGCTTCCGCCTTCCGCTCCTGCTGCGATCTGATTGGTCCGCTATACCACAGCATCATTTCACCTTATTGTGTAGAATTTATATACAAAAGTGTAATGTACTTCCATGTGACTTCAATAATAATAATAATAATCATAACAATAATAATCATAACAACAATAATAACAATATATACTTTTTTTAATATTTCAGTTATGCTTACTGGTACACTGATCGTGGGCAGGAACAAATTCATATAGTTACTCTCAATATATTTGAGTACATGGCAAACTACATGTACCAAGGAAGCACTTTTCATCATGAAATGAGGCACAGTTTGTTTACAGAGATACAAACTTCACACAAAGAGCAAAGCCAAAGAGTTTTTTTTATGCAATCATTTCACACACACATTCTATCTGCCTCTGCCAGAGAAACGCCGACTCTGATCCAAACATCTCCGATTCACCCAACAGATGTTTAGGATGTGGTCAGACCACCTCCAGGGGATCTCGGTCGGCCTTCGACACCACCACCGTGACGCTGTCAGGGAGACGCACAGCCAGCTTCTCCCTGAACACAGTCAGGAAGCCTCGCTCGCTGTTGCTGTGATCACTGAGGATGACGCTGGTTCCCTTCGCCACGGTGTCCAGCACTTCGTGGTGGGACATCTCGCCTGAAAAATGGATATTCATCACTGTGATATCTGGTATTAAATCCGCAGGAATATAATATTTTTAGTTGAAACCTGTACCTGTGATGTGAAGGTCGGCTTTGACCCCACTCAGCACTGAGGCACCTGATCCAGCACACACAGCCACGGTGCACACAGAGGACTCTGAAAAATGAAAATCTGGTCAACCTCTTTTCATAGCTTTATTAGAACGTGTGAGAAATGAGTAACTGATTCATCACATCGTTTACATGTGTTATTTTTAAGTTAATGCACCAGGACGACGTGTGAGGTCATTACCTAGTGTCTGCCCCGATCCTAAAGCCAAACGGAGGTGATTCAAACCCAGGTGAGACTTCATCTTCTGGATGGCTGTTGCCACGGTTACTGGCTGGACCAAAATACTGAGTCGCCCTGGGCCATAGCCTGGAAGAGGAGGCTGCAGGGAGTGACAGGTGGAGGTGTCGGTTTAAAATGATGCATGAAATAAGATATTGGTAAATCGTACTATAAACATCTGCTTTGTGACAGGTAAAGAACAACTTTTAACTTTTAAAGGACAGATTTTTTAATCTTGTGGTTCTGAAATAATAATAGTAAAAATAATAATACCTTCTCTAACTTCAGGATGCTCAGGGACTGGCTGGGAGTTGTGTGTTTTAACAGAGCGTGGACACTGAGGGTCAGCGCTGACTCACTGCAGGTTACACCGACATGGATCCCACTGTTTTCTGGTCTGTGTGGAAGATAAATACATCATCACTGTGGTTAGTTTCTCTTCTCTTCGATGTGTCGTCATCATTCAAACTTGCCGAAAATAGTTCATGAAGGAGAATTGATTGTTATTCGTATTTAGCCTTATGCTAATGGTGGTGGTGGAGGCTTTGATATCCAAGGTGTGAAAGTCAACTCTCAAAATGCAAAGTGGCTAGAAAATCAAACCCAGAATAATAAACTAACTAAGTGTTGTGAAAACACTGGTAGTGGCCGTTTCATCAATAAAACTGAAAATCTTGCAGAGGCACAATTTTCTCAACAGTTTTCACAACTTTGATAGAGAAAGGTAGATTCAGCTGGTAGTTTTGAAGGTAATCAAAAAAGGGATGATTAAGACAAAGACAATCAATCTTAACTTGCGGCATGTTTTGGAAATCGTCTGCAGTAAAGTCAGAAATGTGTCATGAAACACGACCTGTTAACTGAATGCTGTAGTGCTGTTCCACCATCACATTCCTTCAGTTCCTCCATGACGATGCCTAGTTCCTCTGTGCTCCTGACCATGAATTCCAGTTTGTTAGTGTGGGAGGCGCCACAAAGCGCCTGACTCAGCACGGACACCTGGCCGCTACCTGAGAATCACAGACAAACACCAGAGATGGAAAACAATCACTCAGGATAGTGGACCAGTGTGTCAGGCGTTATGTGTCACAACATTTTAGCCTGAGCCTCCTTTAAATATGCAAGTAGCATAAGCAAAGTGTATGTGACACATTTTCCATTCAGAGTGACGTCTTACCAAGTCCCCCGACCAGCCAGTCGTTTATGCCTCCTTTAACGCTGTCCCACGATGTGTGAGGGGAGAAGATCGCCATCCCGGCCTCCACCGCCCGCACGGCCAATCGCTGCTTCCAGTCTTTCTGAACCAGACGCTTGATTGGCCGAAACAACGGAGGGTGATATGAGATCATGAGGTCGCAGCTCATGGCCTCTGCTTCCTCCATGACGGCGTCTGTGAGGTCGTTGGTTAGCAGGACAGTTTTAACAGGCCGAGGTTTGCTCGGCTCCACCAACAGGCCGACGTTGTCCCACGACTCAGCCAGGGACAGAGGAGCGAGCTGCTCCAGCACCTGCAGAACCTCTTTGAGCTCCATCAGGCCTGAACAGTGAGTCGAGTGACAGAGGCAGTGGGCGGAGGGGAAATGAAAAGACGGGTGCAGGGGGAGCAAGGTTTGTCGGTTTGTCAGGAGGCTGCGACTGTGAGAAGGTGAAGGGAGAGATGGACGGATGGATGAAACTGTGGAGGCAGAAGAGCAGAGAGCAGAGCGTGAGATCAAGCTCCGGTTGGCACAGAGTCTTCTGTAGGAGAGCGATACAAAGGTCCGAGTGAGATTTCCTCCAGTCAGCATCAGTGGAGACCTGTGTGGATAAAATAAAAAGAATTTCAAAATGCAGTAGGTTTAATTAACCCCCATCGAAAACGATTCCACTTAATGAACCTGAGCCTCAGATTTATGTTGGACATGTTTAATTGTTTTTCATTTCGTTTTAGGGCTTGAGGTCAAACGGAGTGGATCAACCTGTATTCACTTTCTTTCTGCTAAATGAATTGTAAATACAACTGTAAACTAACAGGTGATAAACAGACTGGCTCTTTTTAACTGGTTCAAGTTTGTGTCTTTCAAACTAAATAAACATTTTCCCTTTAGCCACCTCACTTGTTGTTGTTTATGGCCAGAAAACCAGCAAAGACTTCACCCACAGTGAGCGATCACCAGTCTGATCCGATTCACACTGAGCGGACTCCGGTGTCTCTAATGACACAGACAGTTAACCCTGAAGTTTAATGTTGTATTACATCAATAAAGCTGCTCAGTTATTTCAAACCCTCTGACGTGATCTCCACCCGCAGCTGTGAGAGCTGCAGGAGCCAGCTAACAGCTCAGCTAGCCAGTTAGCCGACATTAGCTTCTACCAGCACACATTGTATTCACTTGACTGTATCGAAGACGACAGTGTGAACGTGTCAGTGCGTGAATGAAGGAACTCTTCATACTTTAGCTGGACTTGGACTCAGGAAGACAAACGAGCCGCTGGACACGTTTCACCCGGAGTGACGCAGGAGGTGCAACGCCTTTACTGTGGGAGAATGTCCTCTTCCGGCTTCCGCTCCTGCTGCGATCTGATTGGTCCGCTATACCCCAGCATCATTTCACCTTATTGTGTAGAATTTATATAAAAAAGTCAAATTTACTTCCATGTGACTTCAATAATAATAATCATAATAATAATAACAATAATAACAATAACAATAATAATAATAATAATAATAATAATAATAATAATAATAATAATAATAATAACAATATATACTTTTTTTAATATTTCAGTTATGCTTACTGGTACACTGATCGTGTGCAGGAACAAATTAATATAGTTACTCTCAATATATTTTAGTTCTGAGACCTGGCTGAAAAAAACAATAGATTCAAAATGACTGGAACAACTTGGAGTAAAAACTGAAAGCTTAACTTGGGGGGGTGAATATCACCGGATGAAGCTGGAGCAACTTACCGAGCGTTTTATTCTCCTCTAGTCTGACTGTTAAATTCAAAGATTACGTGAACAGTAAAAGACTGGATGACTTCGGTAAACTGTTGGGCCTATTAACTCTTCCAGAGCAGGTGGTCCAGCAGAAGATACTCAGGGGGCATCCGCCACTTCTCAGAAGGATTATGAGGACATTTGGAAAACACAAATGAAAATCCGGAAACAAAAACAAAGACGCAGCGGGAGGGTTATCAATGTTGACAGATGATTGCGAAAGGTCAAAACCGCAGTTCTTATTACGTGCACGGCAACAAGCCGCTGGGCCCACAGGCGAACTGAGTCTGGGAGCGACCGGGAGAGAGATTACGGTGGATTAATAAATAAAGGTCGATGCTGGATGGTAGAGGGATCAGGGAAGGATCAGAGCAGAGGCGGCGCACCATGCATTACATCATGTGATTCTTCCTTTGGGTCCATCAGTCCCTCTGAGCACTGTACAGTTTAAATGACATCCCCTCTGCAGACGCCCATGCTGACATGTACTTTAATGCACAAATAAAATAAATTCAACATTATGAATCCTTCTTCTTAAATTTATATGTCCTCTCTTATCCTGATGTTGCCTGTCCTCACTCAACAGCAGTTATTGACAAAACAAAAAAAAACACAAAATTAGGAGCCTATCAATGTTGGCACAGCTTTTGCCGTTGACTTTGACAGTGGCATTGACAGATGTGTGTTTAGTTGTTGGCAGATGTGTGGTTAGTTATTATGTCTGTGTGTTCACAGAGAGAACAGCTTCACTTTTATTAATTGGTACTATAAGCCCTCTCACCCCATCTGTCAATGCGTCCGAAGTTGTGCCCAGTTTGTCGTGCTGTAATGTCTGTTTGTCTGGGTTCACTGTCCCCGTCCACAACCCTGAATTCCCTCAGCCAAGGTGGTGAATGTCAGCCGTGCTGCCTTCGGGTCAGTTCGACACAGTGTTGGAGACAAACCACCACACGTCTTCTGTTAATGGTAAATGGACTGTACTTACATTTCCTGTCGTATCGACCGCTTAAAGTGCTGCACAGTACAAATTGCATTCATCCATTCATGCACACATTCAGTGTCTATGCACACCACCTTTTCTATTATGCAGGCATCAGGGGAAACTTGGGGTTCAGTATCTTGCCTGAGGACACATCGTAATGCTGATTGAAGGAGCTGGGGATCAAACCACCAACATTTGGGTTAGTGGACGACCCTCTCTCCCCCTCACAGGACCTGTTAACAGGTCTTTTGTATCAAAGTAGGAGACGTGGTGTAAATTTGAGACAGTTTTGTTTATTCTATTATAAACTTGGGGAAATTTGCACAAGCTGTTATCACAGCTCTGATCCAAACTGTGTATGAATAGAAATAAACCAGCAGTCATTTGCTCTGATTCCATTTTGACCAAATACGCTTTTTCCACACATTTGTTTATGAAGAACTAATTCACCTAAAATCTTACCCACATTTTACCTCCATATGTTTGCAGATACTTTCAACTTGCACTGATAATTATCTAAAGCAAACTAAGTGCTGTGTGTGCTCTCAATTAAGTCTTAATTCTGGGACAAACATGTTTTTCCCCCTTTTTCTGCATCTAATACCTAGAAATCTGTTACGCATGAGTCATGATGTAATAATTTTTAGACGATGTTTTGCGAGCAGTACTCAAATCAAG
Organism: Hippoglossus hippoglossus; assembly: GCF_009819705.1. Lineage (NCBI taxonomy): Eukaryota > Metazoa > Chordata > Actinopteri > Pleuronectiformes > Pleuronectidae > Hippoglossus > Hippoglossus hippoglossus. The sequence goes on along the minus strand of NC_047169.1, from coordinate 5,259,609 downwards.
CGGCATGTCCATTTTTGGTCAGACAATCTCTGTCCTGACGTCCTTCCAAAAGCTGTAGGACGGAGAAGTTACTCAATCCTCAACATGTCTACCCCCAGCAGCAGCATCACTGATGCTTTTGGTTTTCAAATCCCCTCTTTGGTGCACGAAATCCATAGACCATTGGGTCAGTTCATTACACAACCAGCGAGTTGTGTATTATTATGCAAGCTGATTTGTTATGAAAGTCATGCTGAGGATGTGCTCCACATTTGCTTTGATAGCTGAAGCAGTTTTACATGTCAAAGAGGGAACAGGTGTAACTAAACTGTGACAGTGGAACAACATGCACAATATGATGAGGAAGCTAAAAGGAACTCAGCTGCCATCACCTTCACGCATCCTCTTTACCTAATGTGACAAATAAATTCAACCCCTTGGTTCAGACAAACATTTCGATTAAATCACAATCACCATCTCATGAAGATCTCTTTTATTTTCTGATTACTTTTCCAAATGAGTTGCCAAGGTCTTTTGTCACATGAGGTAAAGTCAGAGGTTAAATTCCTGCGGACTAACAGCTGAGTAACACACACAGTGTCCTTGCCGTCCTTCCAGTGCGACATACAAAACTCACGTGCAAAGTTTACTCATATTTAGATGTTTTATTTTGTTCTTTGCCAAAAAAAGATAGATATCTGCATTAAACTTGGATGCATCCATACATTTCAAAAAAACGTCAACAAAACAACAAAACAATCCATAAAGAACTTTGAGTATACATTATAATCAAACAAAACAATAAAGCTTAATAAGTTCATCACAGTCTTTTCAGTATATTTTTACATTAGATTAATATACATGGTTGCATAGATTTATATTCATTCTGAGGATGACTTGATATTGCTTGACTGTTCTGTGCACCACTAACATTGAATTTTCACATGATTACAATTGTTCTGGATTAGTAGAAGTAAATCTGTCCGAGAGCTCCAGAGAAACACGGCATCATTATCAATGCATGTCTGCAGATGTGCAAAGGTTCTCCCTTCATTGACAGTCCCCTCGGCCGTCATTGATGGGACATCATTCTGACGAACTCTGCAGGGAAGACGGAAAGTTTAATGAGCAAATGCAGGAAGCGTCACATGTATTTTAAACACCTAATACATTTATGTTATATACCTTCAAAGTCTACGGTGCCGTCTCCGTTGTCGTCCGCTTCTTTCACGATGGCGTCTATCTCTCTCCGACTCATGTGCTCGCCCATCAGCTTGGTCATGGCGGACCGCAGCTCTTCTGTTGTGATCTCTCCATCTCCATCTATATCGAACTAACCAGAGAGACAGGGGAACATTTAACAAAATTATACCAGTATGTTGTTTATATTTATGAGACAGTCGTGAAGCTGCAGGATGGAGGAGTTCCTTTTGTCTCTCACCTCCTTAAAGGCGTCTTTAAGCTCCTTCATGCCAATCATCCCAGCCGTCTCCGCCAGCAGCTTCGGAGTCATCAGTTCCACAAAGTCTTCAAAGTCGACTCTGCCACCAACTATTGGAAAAAATAACAATAATGAAGTTTCAGTAATTGAGAAACCGATCAGGACTTAAAGGTGATTGAGGACTTACGGTTCATGTTGATGTTTTGGCTCAGCTCAATCAGCTCCATCTCCGTGGGCATGTAACCCATCGTCCTCATCAGGTTCCCCAGGTCCTTACAGCTGATCAGCCCGTCCTTGTCTTTATCGAACTCGTTGAACGCATCACGCAGCTCTGCAACAATACAACAAAACCCTGAGTCAGGTAAACAGTCTGCTAAAGGACACAAAAAAAAACAAATGATGAGAATTTAACTTACCATCGATCTCATCATCAGCCAGTCCTCTTGTCTGCATAAGAGAAAAGATTGTTGGTTACATAAAAAACACAGAAAGAAAATGGGAAACCAACAATCCAATTAACAAAATGGATGTTTTATTTATCTTTAAAGGTATTAAAGAGATTAAACGGTGGGATTTTTTTTTAAAGCCATGGATTTGAGTGATTATGCCCATATTGGCAAGTGGGCTTCATATGGGCCAGTAGCATCACTGGCATGCAACAGCATTTTGAGTTATATCACTTTTCAAAGCAAACATCAGCAGAAAATCATCACAAATGTGAAAAGGCTGTAAACATTTTACTTACAATGTTTTTCCCTCCACGCAAGAAAACGCACGCTGCCCCTAAACTCATTTCTGGAAGTGGAAACATAGAGAGTGACGTGTTATTTAGAAAGGTTATGAAACCAGTGACACTTTCTGACGCAATACAGATGGGGTGTGGAGTTTGTCAAAGCCAGAAAGTCAGGATTAAGACAGATTGGATAGTCTGTGCTCCCTCTGAGGGATTAAACAATATGTCCTCTGTCTGGACTCGCTCCCTTTGTGTGTGTGTGTGTGTGTGTATGTGTGTGTCTTCATTTTCTGACATTGTCAAAAGTCAAAAGTATTCTGATAGATTAATAACAGGAGAAATTGTACATTTGGACACAAATGGTAATTTCTTTCCAATTTGACTCTCTTCTGCAGTAATTTGAAGTGATCAGCCATCTGCCATATACAGAACATGTCATTTGCATCATTATCTTTGAAAGTTTCCGACCATTTCATTATGAATTAAGGGATAAAATCAGAAATAAGTGTCACAGTGTTGAAGTTATTTGTGCTTACCGTCCTTAGGTGATTTCTTCTCTTCAGCCAATCGCATCATAGACGAGCCCTGAAGTTGACTCACTTTAGCTGCTCTGCACAGCCCTTCTCTCTGAGTCTTTATCTTCTTCTCTGTATCAGTCCTGTTCAGCCAGAACACACCTGCCTCTCAGTGTGTGGTGACCCTGTGTGCCCAGCCTGCAGGGATGCTGTGAGGATGCATGAGAGGAGGAGTGGCTGCGTCCAGGATTGTATACCCACCGCGGGGGGGGGAGGAGTCAGACGTGTGTGACAGGATGACAGTGAGTTCATGTAAGAGCTAAAGAGATGCAGCCCTGGTTTCCTGCTGACATCACAGTGTATGTTTCACTGACGTCTGAACCCGCAGCTGACAGAGGAAATATCAGTTTACAGTTTGGGGGATACAGTTGCTTGTTTACGGTTTCTGTTATCTTATTTACTGTAAATTAATTATAGTATACCACTATTGGTTTTTACAGTTACATTTATTATATAATAAAAACACTTTGACTGCAACTCTTTACTTTTCTTTATTGATAAATCTGTCAGTTAATTTTGCTGTTAATTACTTAATGTTTAAGCATGTCCAAAATCAATTTTAAAAAAAAGAAAATCATGTTCAATCAACACAACATGTTAGAGAAAAACCTGTCCATACATATCATTAATTAAAATGTAAAAATCACAATTATACATGTTTTTATTCCATTCAAAAAAAGTCTGTTTTTGTGTTTGTCAGTTGAATTTTTCTTGAGGCATTTGTCTCTGAGGTTAATAGTTGTATTGGGCTCCTACAAAATCTTTTTTACTTTTATTTCCTCTTCTGAAATAAACCGTCCAAGAACAACTGAGTAACGAGCAGATTTGATGGTTATCAGTGTTCGTTTTGATGACAAAATCTTTTGCCTCATGTTTTGCTTCGTGTTTTGGGGGAAAATAAACAGCCAACTACTGAATATTACAGGTGTGGTTTCTGCTGCAGCAGTTTTTATTTTGGGATCAGGACGCGCATCACAATTTCTGCTGGGTCAGCCTGAGTCATCAGCTTTGTTTCTCACATTTATACACAACGATAAAATGTTAAAGCTGGACTAACTATGTATATTTTACACAGGTGAATTCCATTTATATTAAATCCCAGGCTTTCATTTTTCTATTAGAAAACATGTGACAGTGACAACTGAATAGAGGCTCCTTTGGATCCTCGGTCCATCGTTTTCAAAGACGTGGGAACAAAACAGATTTTGGCCACATTCAAGAGCCACAGGCAGATTACAGCCAATGTCACCCTGTGTGATAATATGAATTATTGTATTGGTTACATTTGCGTGAAAAACGGATTATTTATTCCATGAAATACCCTGATGACAATGTCCGGGATTAATGCCTCCAGGTCAATCTTGACTTCCTACAGCAAAATGCAAATGTTAAGTCAGACTTAACAAGCTGAGCTGAAACACTTCAGCGCTGCAGGTCTTCACAGTTTGTGTGTCCTCTGCTCTGACCTCTCCCCTCTCCCTGCATCCCTACTACGTAAATTCATCAAAAATCTGTTTGCATAAGACCAATAATCCTCTGGGATATGCAACAGGCGCTAGGAATGATTTTATTATCTTTTCATCCCCCTCCCTTGTCTTTGGTGGGCCAGCTGAAAGGTTATGCAAAGCCACAACCACAGCTGTTGAAAGATTTCTGTGCAGAGTATGAATGAAAACTGCTGAAGGGTGGAGGAGGAGGAGGAGGAGGAGGAGGAGGAGGAGGAGGAGGAGGGGAGGAGGAGGAGGGGAGGTTAAGGGAGGTATGTTTTTTTTTTTGGAGAATAGGAGAAATTAAGAAGGTTTTAGAAACGTTATGAAAGCACTGGAGATTTCAGAAAACCAGCTGTGGAGATCAGACGTTTGACCCCTCAACATTCTGCATTGTTGAATAACTTTAAGCCGCAGTGGATAAGAATGACTGTGTGTCTATTTCTGACGTCTCACTGCCTGATGACTGGTGCCAGTGTGATTTTAATAGGCAAAAGTACAAAAGGAAATTGTTTGATCTTAATCTGTGATTGGCGTATGTGGTGTGTCAGCTAAAAATGCACCATACAAAGATTATACTGAGTGGATTACGGATGCGGAGGCTGGGATCAAAATGAACCATATGTGTGATTGTGATGATGTGTGTCTGTGTGTGTGTGTGCAGAGCAAGTTTGACACCAATCAAACTAGACAGAAGGAAAATTAAGTAATTGGTTATTGCTTTGTTTGCAAATTGCAACATGCAATTTTGAAGTTTATAGGCAAATCAGCAGGAATGTAAGGTTGAATGTAAAGTCTCATATTTAAAAAAACATTTCATTATTTTTATTAAATGTGATGCTTTATTACGGATTGATCTATTCAACGGAATAAATCAGTCATATTAACTCTACCCCAACCAACTCTGGACAGTTCCCCAGTCTAGTTTGACTCCTTGAAAAGCATCTTATATTAATATAAAACACACAGGGGCACTTTAATGCTCTATTAGAACATTTACTTTTGATTCCTTAAGTATATTTTGCTTGTAATATGTCATATCTGTATTTTACTCAGACTATGATTTGATTTAATGAACACCTTGAATGCAGGACTCTTAATTCTTGCTTTTACTGCTTTTACTCAAATAAAAAACCTGAAACAAAGACTATGCACTGTAATAATAATAAGAAAATATGTGATGTAATAATAATGATAATATATTAGCAATAATTTAACTAATCATTAAACTATAAATGTATCGATTTAAAATATTTATAAAATACAAATATTATCATTAATGTTAATATTGTTTAGTTATAATATAATAATAATCATCATAATCATAATCATGTCTCTCCTCAGCCACACGGTGACACTGTTCCGCCTCTCGTGCTCTAGCACCACCGAAGAAGAGCACTTCCGTTTTCCTTTCGGCTCCCGCCCCGCTCCGCCATCATGAAGTCCTGAACAAAAACGGATGGGAGTCGAGTAAAACGGGAATAAGATCAGACTGGAGATGAAATCCGTGGACGACATTAAGGCGATGACAGTGCGAAGCGGAGCGCGGAGCGGAGCCCTGGAAATTAACGAGCCGGTCTCTCGTTGAGAAGTGGGCGGGCGGCTCCTGTGGTCCGGGTTATTTCAGTTAGCGGCGCGGCTAACTGCAGAGCTAGCCTGTGGTTTTCTCCTGGACTCCCTCTGTCAGCTGCGAGCTGTCACTTCAACTCGCCGCCGCTGAGCTCATGTGCAGCGGGGCAGACGGGACATCTGTCCGTGCGACCCGGAGCGGCAGGATGGAGCGGACCTCGAGAACCAGCGTCGACACACGCGATGTGGTTCGCTCGTGTTGAGTAGACACCAGCGCCGAGGACCGGGGAGCGAGGACCAATAATTTCCTGCCAGGCCGGGTAGCTAGCTTCACAGCTAGCTACAGTGGATCCCAAAAGCCACGGTAAGACATGCTATTAATCATTCAGTGAGAGAACGTGCCCCACCCCCACCCCCCAGCCCTGGTGGCAGGAGGAGGCAGCAGCCAGCCGCTTCGGCCACCTCACCCTCCAGCCCCGGAGAGGTTGACATTGACGTGCAGGCTTGTTGTTGGCCCTGGACACTCAAGCCGGCCTGGGAGTTGTTGTTGTCTGCTGTTGAATTACATGTCAGGCGTCCCTGTGGTCAGCGCGAGCAGATATAACCTAATTGACCAGCCAAGTGCAAACAGCCACCGAGCCTGCACAGCTCAGTCACCCTGTGCGTGAGCCTGATGGAGAGGACACGTCCAGGGAAGGACTCCTCTCTCCTCCACCGGGGGGTTCCTTCACATGACCAGGGGGGATTTCACATTCTATGTAGGTTGGAGGGATGATCTTGTATTTGTTGTCTCAGTGTGTGTGATTGAGAGCTTGCTTCAGGCTGGGTTGCATGATACAAAGAACTTCTCATTTTAAAGGGAAACACAAGCTTCCTCTTTGACAGTAGCAACAAGGCCACGAAACAAAATGTTCTTGTACTATAAAGCTCAGTAGTTACGTATGTGTGTGTGTATATATATATAAATGTGTGTGTGTGTGTGCAGCCTGAAGCAAGCTCTCAATCCGACACACTGAGGAAGAGGCAACAAATACATCAATCGTGTGTTTTTTATCCAAGATCATCTCTCTAACCTATATACACATATATATATATATTCTGCATTTGTTGCATTTCTACATTAATCTCTCTGCAAAATCCTGATGACACTGGTAACTTGACAAATGGTGCATCCCGTGAAATGATTAGTTTGAGTTTCAGCGTCTCTCTCTCTCATTTCAAAAATGGGAACCTGAAATGGGAACCTCTGCTGCGGTCTGTCACATACGCTGAACACAGACTTTCTGGTTTCAAGAATGTCTTTTTCCTGCAAACGCCCTCCCTGAAATGACATGAAATTGGGTCCAAGTAGAACAAATCTAGAATTGTAATCGCTGTGCAGTCATTTGCCTGCGAGACCCGTTTGCAGTTTGCTTTTTATCCTGTGAAATTTGGCCTCTGGTGGTGTGAAATGTCGTGTGTAGTCAGTTCCCCCCAAAATTTTTGTCGACCAGTACATTTTGTATTGTAATAACATTTTCCAGAAATCCAGTAGTGAGGCTATGTTCTGCACTTGTGTCATTGTAGTGTTGATTCTCCTCATGACCACGACCTCTTATATTTCTGTTGTTTTAACACCATTATTTGATGTAATAATGGAAATCAGACCAGAAATTACCATATATGAATCAAAATATGTAACCTTCTATTCCTAGTTATTGACTAATATCAGTGAGAGGAATATTACTTTTTGTAGCATATAATGAAAAATATGTGAAATAAGTGTCATTCTTCAACATGAGTTAAGAAGATGAAATAAATCATTGAAGAGAGAATTTCCAAAGCATGAAGATGCTGGATCATCATCAGTCCTTGTGAGATATTCTGATCTCTGTAAAGATTATGTGATGCAAAAACAAGAATTCATTTTTTCTACACTTCTGGTTGGATCTGTTAAAAGCTATATTGTATCTGGTGAAGTTTTTGTTGACAAGCTTTTATCTGAATAATGCAGTAATTGGAATTTTTTTTAATACAGCCTAATTAAGACTATGTTTCTGGTGAAAAGACAGGTGGATGGGTGGGTGGGGGGGAGGATGGATGGTCGGTGGTCCGTAGCTGATGGACACTCTAATGTTTTTCCATCCATATGAACACATATTTGCATTTTTTATTCTTATTCATTTGAAATGCAGACGTAGAGCAGGGATCAGCCTTGTATTGATTCATATAAGTGGCTGGACCCTGTGGAGTGGAAGCGTTGTATCGAGCTGTAAAGTGGTGTAATGATTTTTGGTGGGATCAGCAGTAACCGCAGCCATTTGATATTACAGAGTAACTCAGCATTAATAAAAAAGCACACAGATATAAATAATAAACAGTATAAGTGTGTTTAGAAAGAAGCTCAGTGTAACACATGTACTGCAGCTTTGAACTAGAAGGTGATCACCAGTAAATCAAGATATCTAAAGAGTATTGGCTTTAAAGAATAAATAAATAAAATATTAAGGCAGTGCAACATAGATAATTTCCTCAAGAGATTCAAATGTGTCGATTACATGTGATAGACTGAACCATATTTCCTTGGCGCCTCACGGTTCCAACACAAATGTTGGTAATTCTTCAAAGTAACAGACGCTCACCCAGTGTGTCTCTTCCATGCTCACCAGGCGCTGGTCATGCCATCGAGTGTGCGGGCCGGGAGCCTGAAGGACCCGGAGGTGGCTGAGCTGTTCTCCAGGGAGGATCCCGAGAAGCTCTTCACTGACCTGAGGGAGATCGGTCATGGGAGCTTCGGAGCAGTTTACTTCGTAAGTTACTTTCCCCGGTGTCTGGGTTTGTAAAGGTGATGGAATATCGGTGCCACAACGGCCACAGTTTGCATGATGCACGTGTGTTATAACCATGAAGTCTTATTCCCTAACACATTAATTTTAAGTACAATTTTGGTTTTCCCTTGTAGGTCTAAATAGTTTTTTGCGTGATATATGTGTAAATTATAGTTTCAGGATGATTTTTAACTTGAATATAGTTATCAAATCATTTGTCAGCTGATAATTTGTTGTTGAATTCTGGACCAAAATGACTTGTTTTGCAGTTACACACACACACACACACCTCTGGCAAGCTCTTCAAAGTGGTCTGCTTAAAGGCTTATGCAGTATTGATTTCTGTTGGTATCATGCACTCCACAGGGAGGGCTACCTGGAAAATAGTTTAGATAATAAGTCTTGTTCAACTGTTCAGAGCAAGATGCTAAAACATTTTTATCATTACACAACATAAGACATTTAAGTAAACAAAAATACAAAATTGTTATCTTATTAATAATAGTCTTGGTTTGACCAAATACGACTTTCTGGAGGTTCTGCTCATTTGAGACACAAATTTCCATTAATATTAAATTGCATCTGTATAGTTCTAATCAATAAAAACAATGCCTCCTGGGTGCGGCAGCTCTCAGTGACCGTTTATTGTATTTCCAGCTGTTTCAGGTTGTCACTACAGGGGATAACACAACCAAAAAACTTGCACTGATGTGGAAAATAAAGCAGCAAAGATAAAATGAGCTGCTGCTCTTTCACATCATTTAATTTGAGGTCACGGTCGGAGTGGTTGTTGTGAAGAAAAGCTACTGTAAGCATAGAAAAGGCCTGACAGACAGAGGAAGAATGATGATGTGTGTCAGTGGTGTTGTCTGTGATACGGCAGAGAAGTTATTGATGGTATTGCCTATAAGAATACTAGGTGGATAAACCTATAAAGGTAGAAACATGTTCACAGTCACAGACAACTTGTAAGTGGGGAATGAAAAGCCCTGTTTAAAGGAGCTAGTCATGGATGAAGGGACGCGAGCAGAGAGGAGGCGGCTCAGCAGAAATCCTGGTTTTATGCTGTCGTGATTTCTTTGTTGGGCCTGATGTAAAACGGTGCATTAATCCCAGAGTTCTCAGTTGTGTTGTGAGGATACAGGATTGTGCTCTCATCCACTACTGTTCAAATAAAACAGAGGAAGACTTGAAAGAAGTAATCTATCGTCTGTTGTCCCCAAACTTCAGGCCCATGATATCCGCACAAATGAGGTGGTGGCCATCAAGAAGATGTCCTATAGTGGCAAACAGTCCAACGAGGTAGGAGAAACTCTCCCCCTTCTTCTGTTGTAGAAGATTACCTGTGAGGTTTTTTCATCGATGTTTCATGTTGCAGAAATGGCAGGATATCATCAAGGAAGTGAAGTTCCTCCAGAAACTGCGGCACCCCAACACAGTCGAGTACCGTGGCTGCTACCTGAGAGAGCACACAGCATGGGTAAGTGTGAATGTGGAGGAAATTATGCAAGATTAAAAAATAAATACATTCATTAGCAGCGTATAAACTACTAAACTTGGGGAGTAGAAACACGAAACTAGACTTCCTGGACCTATTGTACAAGAAGTAAATTTAGTCCAGTTCTTGAAAGGTTTCATAGAAAGTTTCTGCCGTGAAAACAACAGAACAGATACAGTTGTTGCAGTTTTCTGCTTTATTTTAAGTTACTGTATAATGATGCTTCCGGTAATATATTCTTACTTTACATCCTGACTGATGTAATCTAATGCCGACACTAGGACATGCGTCTGTTCTCTGGAAGCAAACGTCCCACCTTCATTTTGAAGTGGCCATTTGAATCCTTCTCTAAGCTGCACTTGAGCTCAACGACAGTTTTTACACTTGAACTCTCCTGCTTTGACTTAAACCCCCCTCTGTGTCTCACAGCTGGTGATGGAGTACTGCTTGGGCTCGGCCTCCGACCTCTTAGAAGGTAAGTGAGAAAGAACGACGACACAAATGAGTAATTAAAAAACATTAATGAGTTAATTTTATATTTTTGTTTTTGATGTCTGATATCTCCTAACATCTCTCGTCACCCAGTTCACAAGAAACCCCTCCAGGAAGTGGAAATAGCTGCCATAACCCATGGTGCATTGCAGGGATTGGTGTATCTCCACTCTCACAACATGATTCACAGGTAAGGCTCCATTTTTTTCACACTATCTGTATCTGCTCTCATCCCCTCCCCCACAATTCTTACAAGAGAAACAAATACAGAGGAGAAAGCACAAACTGTGCTGCCTAAGAGGAGCTTATGCAATAATGTTTCTGCTCGCACACTGTGGAGCACATTCAAGTGCATCTGATGATATATTTTCTCTCTCATGTCTGTTTGTTTTGACTTGAACACAATTTCCCTGACTTGTCTTTTTCTCTCATCTGATCACGTCATTCTCTCTCTCTCTCTCTCAGGGATGTGAAGGCAGGAAACATCTTGCTAACGGAGCCAGGTCAGGTCAAACTGGGAGACTTTGGCTCTGCCTCCATTGTTGCTCCAGCCAACTCCTTTGTGGGAACACCCTACTGGTAAGATGCCAAACTTTTCACCCACCACAGTGTCACCCTCATCAACAGTTACTCCTGGCAGGTTCATAAGAATTACACCATGTGTTGATCCAGCAAAGCTTGTACCTTTCTCATGTTTGTGTACAACAGCTCTGCCAAATACCTTTATGCTAAGAATTGTCCCTGTGTAGATAAAAGTCACCAACGTGCACGCCATTCTTAGGTTATTAAAAATAATCCGTTACAGACAAGTTTTCTCCATCAGTAGGTAATAGCCATGGTTACTATGTACTAAACTTATTAAATCACACAATAAACCAACAATTCATAGGTCACTCAATAATTAAATAAATAATAGTAATAGTAGACGTTTGAAAAAACAGTGAATCCGGAAAGTGCTCCTGTTAGTCCAGGGTCAAAGGAATTAGGCTGAAAGTGTCTGAAAGGCTCTGTTGTCTCCTCCGTGCAGGATGGCCCCTGAGGTGATTCTGGCCATGGACGAGGGTCAGTACGACGGGAAGGTAGATGTGTGGTCACTTGGCATTACCTGCATAGAGCTGGGTAAGAAATGGCTCCGTGTGTGTTGTGTACACAAAGCTGAAAGCATTTGACCCTTTTCTTTGCTTTCTCTTTTTTTTTTTTATTGCTCTTCATCTGCCGCTCTCATTGTCACATTATGCCGTTCTCTCATTCTCTAGCGGAAAGGAAGCCTCCTCTGTTCAACATGAATGCTATGAGTGCCTTATACCACATCGCCCAGAACGAGAGCCCTGTGTTGCAGTCAAATCACTGGTGAGAGATGGTGAAACTTCTCAAACAGATTGATTTTGTTTTACCGTGTTTGGCAAAGTGCTGATGAAGGAAAAAGGATTAGTCTGTTGCAGTAAATTGACTTTATGCAATAAACAGGTGTTTGATACCTGGTGCTTTCAGATCTCAGTAAATTAAAAACTTGTGTTAAATCGTTAGAACATTGGTTTTGTCATCTCTATTCAATAGAAATTAACCCTGCAACAACTGCTGTGTTGAACTTCCTTTAGAATGACATCTCTATTATTTTCAGGTCGGATTATTTCCGCAATTTTGTGGACTCCTGTTTGCAGAAGATTGCCCAGGACAGACTTACCTCTGATGTGCTGCTCAAGGTACATGGATGGATATTTAGTATGAAGGCAGAAAATACTTGTGATTTGCCCTTTCTTAAAGATATGTTTTTATAATTAAGTAAAGCTTTTATCAAGGGGACAGATTATTGTCAATAGAAGAGATTAAATAACAAATGTAATTTGTACTGAAAATAGGAAATGATCTCTTCATGAAGGCAGAGAAGCACCAGGTTGCAGGAGCATAATCCCAGGAAAATTAATAATTAAATTCAGCATGACACAAAATCATTTGGCTCCAAAAACTAGCCCCTAAGTAGGATTGAATAACATTACTGTAGAACTGTTCACCTGTTTGTGTCCACACCTGTCTCTCATTCTGTTGACCTCGACGCCCCCCCCCAGCACCACTTCCTATGCAGAGAGCGTCCCATGACAGTCGTAATGGACCTGATCGCACGCACCAAGGATGCTGTCCGCGAGCTGGACAACCTTCAGTACCGGAAGATGAAGAAAATCCTCTTCCACGAGGCGCACAATGGTCCAGCACCGGAGGGAGGTGATGAAGAAGAGGTAAGAAGGGGACAGACGAGGAGAAAGACTGTAATTGTGCCGATTTTTTGAAGGAGAAACTGTTTCCAGTGCCTCAAAGTTGTGCAAGGTTTATTGCATTTGCTGTCACGAACATGAGACAAGAACAAACTGAGTGTCCTGAATAGCAATGTCAAAGTTTGCAGGACTCCAGTCAAACAAAATAAAGAAGTACCAGCTTCTTTGAAGACAAACCCTATAAAAACCTTTTATTTTAAAGAGGAAAACCATGTACCAAGGTCTGTAAGGGTTTTAGCATCTCTCCTGACTTTTGTATTGTACTTGTTAATGTATACTGTGACCTGAGAACCTCTTCCTCTCAATACAAAGGCCTTTGTTTCCATCAGCATTTAATTCCAGTTGGCTGTTCCCCCACTCAAAAGGAAATGGAGGAATTCAGAGAATGTGGTGCTGCACTTTTCGAGAGTGTCAGCTTGTGTCTCACTGCAATTTTTCCGATGTGTCTGCTCAGAAAGGGTTTCAGAGGATTTTCATAAGATATAAATGGGTTCATACTGTTAGTACAGACACTCTTTCACCATCCCAAGACGATTTTACTTCACCATAGCCATTTTCTAATCTGTATTTTTTGGAAAATCTGTCTCACAATCTTCACTTTTTCCTGAACACCAGGATGGGGAGCAGTATATGCTTCGCACCGGCACAGTCAACAGCATGGAGAGCTCCCACTCTCTGCCATCCATGTCAATCAGCGCCAGCTCCCAGAGCAGCTCGGTCAACAGCCTGGCGGACGGCTCCGACGACAGCGGGGAGATGGCCATGATGCAGGAGGGAGAGCACACCGTCACCTCCAACAGCTCCGTCCTGCACAAACCCCTGGTCAGTTCCAATGAATTCAGATGCATCATAGCACTGTATGCGTCATGGAAGGATATTGGAAACACACTTCTGGAAATTTACAAATAGTTTCCCCACACAGATGGTTCACAGGGCAAGTTGCTCAGTAATCATCTGACCAGCCGAGCACATGGAAACTTGCACCACCTACAGAAAAATAAAGTTATAGCAGCACCAGTTTAAACCTGGTTTGCCACCTACAGATTAAAGCAGACGAACCAGACCAACAGCAGAAGCTGTAGGTTTTGGGGACTTCCACTTAGCCCCAGATTTAGTTAAATGACCAATGTAGTTCATTTTCAGTCCTTGGATGAGTTCTATTACGAGTAGAGGGTGGTGAAATTCATCGTTTGTTCTTGCAATCATTTTGTTACTCATCCTCTCCCTCCCATCTTTTTGTTTTCGCCTGCTTGGTCTCCGCTGTGTAGAGCCATGACAACATCTACGATGATCCCTATCAGCCCGAGATTGACCCACTGCGAGAAGCTCCTTCTGCTGGTGGTATTGTTGTTGTTGGTGGTGGAGGAGGCGGAGGAGGCGGGAGGCGTCGTCGAGGAAGAGACCATTTTGCCACCATCAGGACGGCCTCGCAAGTCACTCGCCAGATTCAGGAACATGAGCAGGGTTCGGCCCTGAGAGAGCAGATGTCTGGGTGAGATGATGGTTGTGAGACAGGGATAGTGAAAACTTTGTTAGTATATAATAACAGTATTCATGTCGGGTCGAGAAGAAAGTCCTTCAAGCTTATTTAACTCCCTGCATCTCCTCACAGGTACAAGCGAATGCGGCGGCAGCACCAGAAGCAGCTGATGGGCCTGGAGAACAAGCTGAAGGGAGAGATGGACGAGCACCAGCTGAGACTGGACAAAGAGCTGGAGAATCAGAGGAACAGCTTCTCAATGGAGGGAGAGAAACTCACCAAGAAGCACCAGGCTATTCTGGAGAAGGAGGTGAGCTGGTGAAGTATGAATAAGTGATAGTGAGGAGGAGAGAACAGACAGAATAGTTGGTCAAGTAGCTTGGAAGGAAGAGATTAACGGAGGAGAGAAAACGACACCCTTCATGGTTATGATGGGTAGCAAAGTCTGATGCTGTTTGGACATCTTGTGCCTTGTAACATGGAGTAAATTCCTAATGTATGTTTTCTCCAGACAAAGGCCGTCATGACTGAGGAGAAGAAGTTCCAGCAGCACATTCTGGGCCAGCAAAAGAAGGAGTTGACCGGTTTGCTGGAGTCCCAGAAACGACAGTACCGGCAACGCAAGGAGCAGCTCAAAGAGGTGCCTCTATGTCACCAGTCAGCCGACTAACACAGCTACTTTTTTGCATAAATTGATTATCATCTTTCCATGTTTCTTATTCTAACTAATATAAGTGGAAATTTACTGTGATCACTCTCCTGCAAACTTAAAACAAACTGCATCGTAGTTACAGTATAAAAACAGGCATCTGGTATCATATTCATTATATTCTAATACTGTAGTATGTATTTCCGCTGTAGGAACTGAATGAGAACCAGTCCACGCCAAAGCGAGAGAAGCAGGAGTGGTTGGTGCATCAGAAGGAGTGTATGCAGCAGCTACAGGCGGAGGAGGAGGCCGGCCTGCTGCGACGGCAGAGGCAGTATTATGAGCTCCAGTGTCGCCAGTACAAGAGGAAGTTGGTGCTGGCACGCCACAACCTGGAGCAAGACCTGCTGCGAGAGGTACCTCTTTGCTTTTGATTGGCGGATCATTGATGGGTTGATAATGAAATTCTACTGAAAACATTTAAGATGGATTCAATTTGATAGAATTCCTTCCTGCCTCCTCCTCATCCTTCTCTCTTCTCCAGGAATTGAACAAGAAGCAGACTCTGAAGGACCTGGAGTGCGCCATGCTGCTGCGTCACCACGAGTCCACCCAGGAGCTGGAGTTCCGCCAGCTGGGTTTGGTGCAGCACACACGGGCCGAGCTCATACGCACGCAGCACCAGACGGAGCTCACCAACCAGATGGAGTACAACAAGAGGCGTGAGCAGGAGCTGCGTCAGAAACACGCGGTGGAGGTCCGCCAACAGCCCAAGAGCCTCAAAGTGAGTGAGAGCCAGGGGTCTCCTGAGGAGGGAGAGAGCCAGACCACAGAGGGGCCGAGCTGCAGCTGGGACAGTGAGGCAGGGGTGGTGGAGGTGGAGTTAGGAGAGGAGAAGGAGGCGGTAGCTAAGGAGATAAATGATGTTGAGCTTGACAGAGGAGATAAAGTGTTAGAGGAGGAGGAAGGAGTGAATGTCCCTGAGAGGAAAGATGAGGTGGATGACGAGAGTAAACCAAAGGGAAATGAAGACGGAGAAGATGAGGGTGAGAAGGAGGATTGGAAAATCAGTGAAGAAGGTATAGAGGTGAGGGAAGTAGAGGGAGTGCAGTGGGAGTACGACGAGGACCCCAGTAACACTGCACATGTAGAAACTGATGAAGAGGAAGAGGAGGGCAGGGGCGTGGCCGATGGCTGTCCATCAGATCTCATCTCATTCCAGTCCCTAGAAAGGAGACGCCTCCATCAGCGGCAGATTGATGAGCTCACTGAGTTTTACTTCCCCGAAACACCAGAGGAGCTGGAGCCCACACCTATCTCCCCCCCTCCTCCCCCTCCCCCCTCTCAGACTTCCTTCCCCTCACTCTTCTCTCACGCCATCTGCCTCCTCCTCTCCCTCTCCGCTGCTGCTCAGCCCTCCAACCTCACTTTGCTCCTACTCTCCATCTTCCTCCTCTCCCTGCGTCGTTCCCCTCCTCTGCCCTCTGTGGCCTCTGTTGTTCTCTCTGCGGAGCTTGCCTTATTGGCGCTCTTCTTCTCGTACCTCTTCCTTCGCTCCTGCTGCTCTCTGTCTCTATCCACGTATCTGTCTCTCAGCCTCTGGGCCAGCGGCCTCTTCAGTTTAGGCCTCTCCCTCAGTTTGGGGATTTATTATATCCCCATGATTTTGATCTCAGCCTCCTTCCTCAGCTCCCCCTCTCTCTTCCTCTCCCTCTACTTGGTGGTGGTGCTGATTGTCAGGCCGGCCCGTGACTTCCTCCAACACGCACCCCGCAAAGTCAACCGTCTCTACATGCGAATCCTTTTCCGCCTCCCCAGACCCCTGTTTGCCATGTGCCAGTCAGTCTTAGGAGGTATGGCTGAGCGTAGCCTCTATGAGATGTTTCCCAAAGCAGGGCGCAACTGGGGTGTGCGTCGGTCCAAAATCCCGGTCCCCCTGAAGAGCTTACCTTTAGAGTATCAAGCTCGCTGCAATATCACCTCTCCCTGGGCCAAGGGCCTGCTCTGGGTGAAGCGTTTTACTAGACGCCCCCTTGGGGTCCTGGCAGATCTTGCTAACTCTATAGTGCTAAAACTAGCCGGACAGGCGCTTCAAAAGTTGCCAGACAGTGTCCGGGTCACACTCCAATCTCTGGGTGTCTTGAGGAAGCAAATCCCGAGTAGGTTGCCCCGACTGCTGCCCAGGGAGGAGCGGGAGAGGAGACAGAGGGAGAGGAGGAGGAGAGAGAGGGAGAGACAGAGGAGGGAAGAGAGGGAGAGGATGTTTCGAGACGATGCCAGGTGGGAGTTTGGGTTGAGGCGAACTTCTTCTGGGAGGTTTGTCAGAGGGAAGATTCGGCCGTGGAGATAGCGAGAGACAAATCGAAGGATTGAGTGGGAATGTGTGCTGCTGGTGTGTGTGCGCGTGTTGGTGTGAGTATGTGAGTGTGATCATGTTTTATGTTCCATTGTTGGACCATTGTTTGTGTCTTTTTGATTTGGACCCACATGTCTTTTGTTACATGATTCCCTGACTGGTTTTTGGTCACATTCTCAAAGATGAGGTGTATTAAACCCAGCACCAACATGCGTCTGTACATCTGCGTGCGCTGGCTGGAGGTGATTTTATACACATGCTCACAAGCCGTACTGTTGAATCAGTGGGCTCTGCAAACATAAACATGCAGCTGACCCCACGGTTACTGTACCAACCCCAGTGACATTTTTACATTTCATTATTGTGCTTTTTGTAAAAGTTCCTTGAAGTTTCTTTTCTTTTTATTTTGCTCTTAATTTGTAAGACAAATGTTTTTATGGTTATTTTTAAGACCGTTTTTGTGCAATGGTTAATTTTCCTTTTATAGTGGTCTTATTTGATGGGGTCTCATTCGTGCACTGTTACCTTAGTGCTGAGAACAAATATCACAGTGTTGCATAGTTTCAGGGCTTCAGTATCATTTTACTCCCCAAAGCTCAAAACTGTGAAAACAAAGATGCTCAATAATTTCACTAACATCAAGCTGAACACTAGCCTGAACTCAGTCAGTAAATAAGTGCAATAAAAAGCTAAGCAGAAAGACGTGGGACCACTGTAAGACGTCTGATATTTGAAATTCGGTTTCTTTTAGATATCAAAGTGGGAAACAATTAACAGGGGATCTTACTTTTATAGTACTAGTAAAGTTTATTTCAGGTTTAGACATTATTAGATATTATTTCCAGCTCGTAGAATCATTATCTTTCAGATTCTAGTTGGAAAAACTACTTTTATTGCGCTGTATGCAGTAATGTTTTGATGATTTACCATGTAAACATTTAGATATTTTTCCCTTAATCATCCTTTAAATCTACAGCAGTTGAGTGCCTATAGTTATATAAACAGTCGGCTGTGAAGTGACATATCCTGAACACGTATAGTGAACACATAAGAAAGCAGTTTTACTCAGAGTAGCAAAAGTATTATAATATAATTAAAACCTATTTAATATTGCAGCTTAGCTTGTTGATATGAAGCCATAGACAATCGTTTGAGACATGCAATCGTAAAATCAGTCCAAAGGTTGATGAAACTACTGAAAGTGAATGAAGAGATCCAGATGTTGCAGTCATGTCTGATTTTTGCACCGTCTCAAAGACCATTCAAGAACAACACATGAGAACAGATCACCAGTTTAGGGCTGCAAGAAATTCTTATTATTTATTGATTAATCTGTTGGTTGATTTATTCAAACGTTTATGAAAATCCATAAACCAAAGAAGTTAGTGAGTTTACATTGATACATTCAATATTGTCTGATCTGAGAAGCTGGAACCAGGAAATGTTTTGTATGTTTTCACCATGTTTGCTTTAAAACATTCATGAAAACATTAAATGATAAGTTGATTATCAATTATCCAAAAGTAAAAGGGTTGCTGATAGATTTCTGTCAATCAACCAGCTTTTCGTCAGTCAAACCGAAAAAGAAAGAAGCAAATTGTTGGACAAGAAAAACCAAAATGCTATTGAGTGCACATTTAATTGAGATGAAGAAAAAGCAAAGTCAGGCTGAAATGCGTAGTTGTGTCGTGCATAGTTCTGGGAATATGAAGATTTTAAAATGTGCAAGTCTACAAGGGAAGTCTGGTCGAACAGTAAAATGAACCAGTGCTTTTAAAAGCAGATTTATATAGAAGGAAAAAAAAGTGGCATCGTTTGAGCCATTCAAACTTAACTTTATCGGGACCCGGGGGGAACAAAGAAGTCGGGCACTTCTTTTTACGAGTAACTTGCATTTGGGAAATCTAGATTTTAAAAGAAAGATATTTTACAAATATTGTTATTTGAATGTAATTTGTTTTGGTTTTTTTGCCATTGATTTACATTTGTGTTCCAGTTATTCCCTGTTCCTCTGTGTATGTTTACATGTTTGTATTCTGTTTTGTTGTGACACCGTCTGTGTTTTGAGTTTCCACAGAGTTATATCACATTGAGTTTCTTTTTTTTTTATATTTAATTTATGCAGTATTTATAAGACTAGTACTGCATTCTGTTTGGCAGCCATTTTGTTGTCCTCTTTATTCATTTCAGCTGCACGAGTGTTGGCATACTGTACGGCTGTATGCTCGCAGGCATAGAAAAATATTTTGTCATACGTCCAGATTTTTCTTTACACAAAAAATAAATTCTTTTGTGTGTAAAATCATTGTCTTGTTTGTTTTTATGATTTTTGTTTTCCATTATTATCACGTCTTCATTTGTTTCCTTCTTCCCTGATTTATCAACAAATCTTATTTTATTCAGAAAAACATCCCCTCTTCATTTTGTTCATCATCATTCCTCCTGTATCATTTTATCTCCTCTGTCATGTTGTTCCCTTCCTCTGTTTGAAATTCTTCCACTTTGTTTACTGCTTTTTCTAATCGATATATAAAAGTTGAGATATATTTAATTATGTGAACTGGGGGATGCTGAATATATTGTCTTTAATTTGAGTGCGTGAAAGTTAGGAAAAGAGATTTAAATCATCCAAAGATGTTTTGTTTTCAATCCGTTTGGTGTTTAAAACTTTTTTAAAGAAGTTTAGATTATTATATATCTATATTTTGTTGATGTTGAAAGTTCATCAAGAATTAAGTAAAAAAAACTACTACTTTAGATAAAAATACAGATTCTATTTCAAAGCAAAAGGCAATTTAGACTTTCACACCACTAACCTGAAACTTCTTTACTGACGATCATAAAGAAAATGGTTTGTTCTTATGTCTTAGAGGAAAAGACTGGAGGTGTTTCAGAGACTGGGTTCTTCTAAGTTATTATCAAGTGAACTGTTTAATCTCTTTAGCTGCTGCTGACAGAGATTTTCCTCATGTCAACTTTTACTTAATTACACAGCTAAGAATTTAAAACATGATTATTCTTTAACCCTGTTTTCAGGGGCTTTAAATCTTAGATCCTGCTGTAAAACCATCACCTGGATTTTCAGCTAAATTAATACTTTCATAATGCTAATAGAATTACAACATATGTAAAAGACAAAGGCGACATTAGTGAGCACATGTTTGGTGGTGATGGTGTCTTTCCTTTAATTTGTCTTTTTTAAATTTTTTCACCATCAGAGTTTCTTCAGTTTTTCCGTATCTTAACGTCGTGTCCGTCTATAAAAACCACAGGAGCACTTGAGCGCAGCCGCCTCCATCTCTCTTCTCTCTCCTCCAGTCCAAAGAGCTTCAGATCAAGCGTCAGTTCCAGGACACGTGTAAGATCCAGACCCGCCAGTACAAGGCCCTGCGCAACCACCTGCTGGAGAACACGCCCAAGTCGGACCACAAGGCCGTGCTGAAGCGGCTGAAGGACGAGCAGACCCGTAAGCTGGCCATCCTGGCCGAGCAGTATGACCACTCCATCAATGACATGCTGTCCACACAGGCTGTGAGTAAGGCAAGGGGACGTCGTTCACTTCACACTCGCACCACACCACCACCACCACTGCTGTGCCTGGCCTGGGGGCCCTCCTGCCCGTCCGCCTGTCCAACTGTCCGCCTGTCCGCCTGTCTGCCCGTCAACCAGCCTCCTCCTGGTCCCTCAGTGTTAAACTCCACCTCAACCCACATATCCCGCTTCAATAGCAAACAACGTTCACCTGCAATTACACTGTCCTCTCCTGAAACATCCTTTTCCCTGAAGATGTGGGAGAAGTCATCATTAGCTGATCTGTGTCAGGAGAGTAGAGACGAGAGCTTTGGTCAAATCTGACACCTTCAATAACGAAAATGTGTTTGAGGTTCAGAAAACACGGATATTCACCCAATTGATAAAACATCAGCAGACATTATACTATAGCTTTTAAACAATACCCACCAATTATCAGATTCACAATAACTGGCTCTCACATTGCCCATAATCCAACTTGACCACTTTCTAATTTCTTTCTAACTCTCCACCCAAAGTTTTAAGACAGAAATCTCTTAGATAACATCCCTCTTTTAAATCATTCACGACCCTTCAGCATCGTACTTCACACTATTCCGACATAAAGACAACTTCAACCACAGATGAGTTCAATTCCTTTCATTTTAGGGACTGTACACAAAGGACACAGGTGGGGTCAAGTTTTTTCTGAAAGTCGCCTGACTGCTTTTGTAGAACAGGGAATTGTTCTGTTAATACCAATATTGAACATTTTGGGATACAAAATACTCGAAATGCCACTGATTAAAAGTATAAGAGTATAATTGGTGCAGAAAAAAGTTGCCTGTACTTGTTTATCTGTAATTATTGTATAAACGTGTGAGCGTGGGAACCAGAACACACACATACATTTCCAGGCTTATAAATAGATGAAATATATCAGGGAGGAGAAGATGGGAGGAAACTAAATATCTTGTCCCCTTCAGTGACATAACGTCCTGGACATCTTTAATAACCTCACATGGCATCGGGCCAGTAAGCCAAATCCCTGCTGCCCTTGTTTGTCCGAACACCAGCTCCTGTCGTGGTTAAAGTCTCTGTGGGAAGTTCTCCAACACAACGATTAAACTCCGTCCTCAGGACAGAAAATACTAATAATAAATAAATGAGATAAAGATAGATAAAGATCAAATATAGAAACAACATTTCACCTGTTTCCTAAAACCAGGCTTTACAACGGGCAACACAAAATCCACAATGACCTCAACTATAGTAACATTGTGGAATATTATGCAGATTTATTTGGGTAATTTTTACATATTACAAAAATTATATTAGCATTTTAGTTTGGAATTGAATTTACTCAGTTGTAATTTTATTTGACAATTTCTTATATACTACAATAACACCTTATTTACGTATTTATATATGTACTTATATTTATGTTTCATTTCCAGCCTGTTGAATATACTTTAGAATCTCTGCAGACACAGACTGATCAAACAAGACAAAACACTGAATAAACAAACCACCAGCAGCTGTCACTCCTCATCCTCCTCTTCTCTCTTCTGCATCTCCCTCTCTCTTTTCTTCACGTTTGTCAGAGCTTCTCCTCCTCTACCCTCGACAAACACCAAAGCAACATCTCTTTCCCATACATTTGTGCCAAAAGCATCTTTCCTCACGCGCCCTCCTGTTTCTGCCTCTTAGCTGCGATTGGATGAAACCCAGGAAGCGGAGTACAAGGTGCTGCGGATGCAGCTGCAACAGGAGCTGGAGCTGCTCAACGCCTACCAGAGCAAGATCAAGATCCACACGGACACGCAGCACGAGAGGGAGGTCAAGGACCTGGAGCAGAGGGTGTCCATCCGCCGCGCCCTGCTGGAGCAGAGGGTCAGACACAGAAAATCTCCTTAATGTGTTGTGCAAGAATTTGGTGAGTTTAGGAATTAATTCAGGCAGACGGAGACGACAAGTAACCAGAGGAAGTAAGGTCACAGAGGACAGTTGATGTTGACACCGTTAGCTTTAGAAAATACAGAAATAACTTCTTGCTGTTCTATGTTTAGTCCTTTAGAACCTTTAATGATCTCTGTATCAGGCTGTTCTGGAGCTTTCGGTCGTTTCGGACGATCTTCTTTTGCACATGGAGTCGAACTTAAAGGACCCATCATCCTTGTTAGCTTAAAGATAAGGCTGAGAATGAATTCATAGCCAAAGAAATCCGAGCACAAGGTCCACTCAGTAGATGTCCCAGAGAAAAGAAAAGTGGAATTAAGTTACATTTCAGTGACAACTAGGCTCCATAAGCTAAGGACGACCATGTGGTACGGTCACAAGCCCCAGAACGGCTGCTTCAGTTGCAGAATGAACTTTCTGTCTGAAGTTCAACAGTAATTCGGTTTTGGTTGACATGACATTGTGTTCTCTTCTCTTCCCTTCTAGATCGAGGAGGAGATGTTGTCCCTGCAGAACGAGCGCTCCGAACGAATCCGCACCCTCCTTGAGCGTCAGGCCGGCGAGATCGAGTCCTTCGACTCAGAGAGCCTGCGTCTGGGCTTCAGCAACATGGCACTGACCGGCATCCCCAGTGAGGCCTACCCCAAGCAGGCCTACTCCAACGCCCCCCCCTCCAGCTCCCGCTCCGCCGGCCACTGGAGCCACGGCATTCACCCGCAGAACATGCCCCCGCAGCAGCACTCCCGCCGCAGCCACAACAGCAGCAGCAGCAGCGGCATTAGTAGTGGCAGCGGGGCCGGGGACCGCAGGAGCGAGTCCTCCTCCTCCTCCTCCCATGGCCTGGCTATGGCCCTGGGGCTGGGCAGGGACGGCAGGGAGGTGCACCACTCGTCCCGCTCATCTGCCTCCTCTTCTTCCTCTTCCTCCTCGTCTTCCTCCCACCACCAGCGGCACCACCTGCCCCAGCACTACCACCACCAGAGCACGCCGCAGCTGTACCGCGAGCGGGAGCGGGATCGAGATAGGGAGCGGGAGAAGGAGAGGGAGCGGGAGTGGGCCGGAGTGCGAGGCTCCGGCGGTGACCTGGCCCACCCACACCCCCTGCCCTTCTCCCATCACCTGCCCTCACGCTCCTCCTCTCAGTCCCTGGCCATGCTACCTCCGCCACCGCCTGCCCCTCCCTCCATCTCTGGCCCGTCCTCCTCTTCCTCTTCCTCCTCCTCCTCGCAGGGGGGGATATATGGGGGCGGCGGGCTGGCTGTGCGTGGTGCCCCGAGTCTGATGGCCCTGAGGAATAGCCCCCAGCCTCTGAGGAGGACGGCGTCCGGCGGGGGGCCCGGTGGCTCCGGGGGCAGCGACGGCGTCCTGAGCCGAAGCACCTCAGTCACTTCTCACATCTCTAACGGCTCCCACATCTCCTACTCTTAGACGGCAGGAGGAAGAGAACGGACGAGGGAGGGGGTGATTTAGGAAGGTAGCTATCACAGGTTGCATCTCAATACTCTCAGCTTGCCGCCCTTGCCTTGCGTTCTTTCTTGGAAGCATCTCAAGGCTCAGTGGAGCTGAAATGCAGAGGATTTGGGGGAAATCACCCTCTCCTCTTTGTGCATGGGAAGGCAAAGAAATGTGAGGTCAAACTGACATTATTGAGCTGCAACCTGCGTCTTTAGACTCAGGGTGAGTCGAGAGGTTTCCTCCCATTCTCACAGGTGTAAAAAGAGGGAGGGAGGAATGTAACCATCTGTAAAACCTCTGGATCGAGGCGATGTTAGATTTTAACAAAGCGGAGGTTTGTGTTTAATGTTTTTATCTTTGTTATAGCCTGTATAAAAGTGAGATAGGAACGTGTGAACGGAGAAGACGTTTAGCCTTTTTTTTCCTCCCAGAGCTGCAGACAGAAAGGGGGACGGCAGCCATGTCTTCTTCTATGATGTTCTATGCTGGAATGGAGAAAGAGAGAGGACAGGGGGGAAGTTTTACAAAAAAAGGGGATAATGTTTCCTTGGCATTGTGTCTGTACTTGTATGTAGTCTGTAGTGTCCAGATATTATCTAGAAAGCACTCGCAACTTGGGCTCCGGAGAGGAAAAAAAAGGGCAAAATCAGAAAAGATGGGGAACTTTCGTCTTCAGCCTGGTGGAGACTGGAAAACACTTTTTATTGATTTACAACTGTTGATGTTTTTGTTGTTTTCTCTCTCTCTTTTTTTTTTTTAGTAAGTGTATAAAAAAACACAAAAAAAACCAAGTTGCTTGGAACGTCACCAATGCCTTTAAGGGGTTCTTAAAGGGATGTCGTGCCATCCGAATTTTTATTTGACGACCGCAGGATGATGTAAAACCGATAAATACGATAAACGCAGAATGTTTGTAAAGGCGAGAGACTCTCAAATGCAGCTGGGACGACAAAAATAGAGAAGAAGAGGAAGAGAAAAAAGCTTTCTGGCATCCGTGACATATTGAGTATCTAAACAACATAGGTGTCTCACTCCGATGCATGAGATAGATGTACAAAAAAACTAAACATTTGTAAACATGACCAAACACATTTGAAATGTACCGTACCTGTCCAAGTTTCACTGGCATCGAAGATCACTCGTCCCACATTTTTGATCTTTACTGTACATATTTATGGGAATATTAAAAAAAACAACAAAAAAAAACACGTCATTTGGTTTTATAGAGTAACAACGATAACAATAGGAATTTTGATATATTCAAATGAGTATTGACTTCAAGATTTAGAGCGACAACTCCAACCGCATTTTCTATAGGTGTCAATATTACCATAACTAATCCTGATGTAATTGTTGTTGTAATCATGTTCACATTTTTCTTGTGAGAAGCAAAGGGCCCACTTTTGACTGTAAAAAGAAAAAATAGACGACAAAAAAACCTGTTGCGTTGTCAGGTATGGTTTGTGTTCAAGGTATTAATGATTATTAATAATAATAAGGGGTTATTAATAATTTTTAATGATTTATGTGTGTGTGTGTCGAGCGGTAAAGTCTAGTTATATTACCACTTTTTTTAGACGATTGAATTTTAAAAGACACTCCTACACCCCACTGTTCACATGAACTCTGACCTCCTCCTCTGGACTCTTATAGACGACAAAAAAAAAAGATTTTACAATTGGCCACAGGAATGTAAACGCTGGTTTTTACGTTTTTTATTTGATTGTTTTCGGATGAGGAAAAAAGTGATGCTCTGAAAGGAAGAATGGGAAGAGGATGAGAGAGAGCGGACAATCCGTGTTGACCCCTGCAGGGCGCAGCGTGCAGGACGCGTGTGAGGAAGTGAGGGGACGGGCGTGACTGAGCGGCTGTGAAGGCTGCACCCTCTTGTGCCGGAGCAGCAGCAGTGACCGGAGCGGCTCGTCCTCCTCACGCGAGAAGAGAAAGACCACTCAGTGATCCACGAGCAGGAGAACAGGCCCAACCGCTCTGCTCCCTGCTCCTGTGGGCTGACTTTTACTTGAAGGAGATCACGAACAAGTGGACTCTGTTTGTTTATTTGTCTGTTTTTACTATTATTGTTGTTTTTATTTGAGGAAAAAAAAAAAAAAAATGATAATCACCCTGCTGTTTGTATGACTCAGAAACACCAGCTCAAGACAATTCCCTGTATAACCTACTACTTTATGCTTGGTTGGAATCTCAGTGCATGCATAAACTCCTTATATAAACTAAGACTGGCTGCTTCGGGGCGGCCTCCGTGTTGGGAAATCAGTTTGGAAGTGTTTGTAGACGGTGTCAGAGGCTCTGGGGGGGGGGGGGGAGCAGGGAGCCTCAGTTCCTGTGTCGAACGATGATGATGATGATGATGATGATGATGATGATGAAGCAGCAAAAGAAACAAAGCCTCATCTGTGACTTGCAGAGTTTGTTTTTGTTTTGTTTTGTTTTCTTTGTGGGTGGGTGGGGATGGTGGGGGGGTGAAATCCTTATTATTAAATATTCAAATCAAGCGATTCCAAGCTTGCGAAGGAGGAAGGGTCTTGACACATGTATTGGAAAAGAAGTGGGTGCTTTAAAAAGTAATTTAAAAAAAATAAAGATAATAAATTGATATTAACACATTACCTCGTCTGGATTTGATCTACTTCCCCCTGATGACAATATCAGTGAGATGTTTATTATAGAGCTGGAACAAAATAGATTGTGTGACTGAAAACTGGCTGAATTAAAACTAACTAATTTTCATTTTTGATTAACATTTTCTCAATTTCTCAGTAAAGTATTTGGTCCATACACGTCAAACAGTATCATGAAAATGTCTTGTTGCAATTTTTCACAGCCTAAAAGCAACAAATGTTTTAATTTGATATTTTGATGATATTCAGTTTTACAAACCTGGAACAAATATTCACATTTGAGAAGCTGAAAGAGCTCAAATTTGAATTAATGGATTATCCCAGTAACCTTACTGGTTTATTTCCTTGTTGCCTCCACAGAGGAAGTTGTGTTTTTGTCTGCGTTTGTTTGTTTTCAGGATTATGCAAAAACTACTAAACCAATTCCGCAGGGAAGAATTTTCTTGTTTGGTGCAGATACAGGATTTCTGTTGTTTTGGTGAGAAAATGTTTTTCAAATTGACAAAAAAACGTACACCTCAATTATATTTACCTATTATTTATATTTGATTGCTCATTCATTGATTTTATGCATTTGCTTGTACTCTCATGTTCTTTCCTGCACTTTGACAAATACGATGAACTACAAGAAAGGCACATTGTCACCTCTGTCCGTTGGTTTGCTTGTTGGATTACGCAAAAACTACCTTTACTTTTTCTTTAACAAAATTGGGGCATTTTTCAACATTTTCCTTGCTTTGACTGAGAATGTGTCGTAGATTTAGATGGAAAAAAATAAGTCATGTTTAAGGGCCTAATTTTATTTGGTGCAGATCCTAATAGAAATCTGTCTTGGAGGAGCAGTCTGTAGTTTATTATAGATTATAGTTATATTTAGGTCATTACCACCACTATGTCATATCCTGTTTGTGTTTATGTGCTTGTTTTCTATCAGTATTTATGTAATGCAGACCATAATCCTCATCATCTATTGTGTGTGTGTGTGCTGAGCTGCTATTCGTCCTGTTGTACTATATCTGACTCTGACATCATTATTATGGGCTGGATCTGTGCGCACTGCCCTTTAAGATGCGTCTGTCATTAATGGAAAGTCATTCTGGCTGTTTTTTCTGCGGTGCCGGAGCTGATCTGCTCCAGTTGGCCCCGGGAAGAAAGAGGGAGGGAGGGAGGGAGAGGAAAACAACAGAGTGGTGGAGGCCCCGTTTTGTGTCGGCCGACAATCCCAGGAAGGAAGCGGAGGGGGAGGACGGGCCCCGCCGAGGGAGACGGAAATGAGAGGGAGGAGGGAGGGGGAGTCCGGAGAGGAAAGCCCATCCCTTTAAGAGCGAGTGGGACATAGCGGTGCGAGGAAAAGGAGAGGAGGGGGAGAAGAAAGAGGAATTAAAAAAGAAAAGGAAGAAAGAGACAGGGAGGGAGGAGGGAGAGCGGGCGATAAAAAAAGAAAGATGACATCCTCGCAGCTGAACGGCCGAGGTGGAGCGATGGGCTGCGGCCCGGCGACAGCGCCGCTCGCCGGGGTCACGGCTTGAAACCGACAGCGAGGCTTCGACAAACACCCGAGTGGCCTATTGAGAGGAAATCGGAAAAAATAGATCCACAAATTAAAAGCAAAGCATGGGCTGCCGTGCCGCCAGACGCGTGTGTGACTACCCATATGTGCTTCCGTGCGTAAAAAGCGCATTTATTTTACGCAGATTGGTTTTGGTTTGTTGCTAAAGTGTAACACCGAGCTGTGCGTGGTTTGTTTTGGTGGTTCTTTTTCTGGGGGGGGGGGGGAAGTATTATTTCTTAAGGAGTTTAACAGGGTGCTGTTGCGTGTTCAGGGAGATTTGATGAATTAAAGTTAGGAAGCAAAGTGAAAGGAGGAACAGGCCCGTGTCGGAGCTGGCCTGCTCCGCCGCCGCTGCCTCCCTGTGCGCACACGGCAGCGCTGCGTTACCCAACAGCTGCGTGCATGTTAATGTCGGAGCATTAGGCCGCCTCGATGAGAACAGCACATTTCTGCAGAGCACTTCATCCACGTTTTGCGAGAGAGAGTCCGGGAGGCCGTGGATCGCGCCGCAGGACGCACGGTCGTGTGCGCCTCCACCATCGCTGGGCCCAGTCGCACCATGCACAGGATCTCAATCAGGAACTGACTTTATAATCTCCATCGCCGTGGCGCAAAATGGATGCTGCTTGGAGCAATTTTCTCTTCCAGGTAGGCTTGACGAGCGGGGGGCGTTTTCAGGCCCCTCTTGTCTCTCTGCTTCTCATTTCTCTGCCTCTCCATCACTCTGTGTCCCGCAGCCGTGCACATCTTCTATCACACCTCAACATTATGCTGTGACTTGTGTTTACTTTTGGTGATGGCCTTCTCCTTGCTTCTCCAGCATACTCCCACCCAAAACCAAGTGGAGGGGAGTCTCCAATCAGAGCTCATGCCCGTGCATACGAGTTCTCCCCAAACCCCACCCACAGAGCACATAGCACAGCCTCCTTCTACTGTGGACACTGCTGCCCTCAATGAGGATCCCCTGCCCGGTGAGGGACCCTGCACCTCAACACACTGAGCAACACATTCATCATCCACAACTAAACTCAGACGTCCAGTGAAGACAAACACAAGATGGCAACAAAGATCTAAATCTTAAAAATCACTTGGATATCGAACTGTTAAAAGTATCTGTTAGACTTTCCTCTATGTACAATGCATTTATTCTGATCAATAATAACAGAGCATCTGTACTCACATACATTTTAAAACTACAGTCAAATTATTTATATCTGAGACAGATCAGTTATGTTTTTCCTCTTAATACATTTATCACCTAAATTATGTTTTTTTTTAAACTGTTGTTAATGTCATTAATATTTAATATTTGACACACATATTTCAGATTTGACGCAGATGCTTAAAAATCTGTAAGATACCCCGAGAGTGTAATTACTGCTTTTAGCCTCTGTCAACGTAAGAGCTAATACGCATCCACACTAATTATACAATATTTTAATATTCACAGGTAATCTTGGTTTGTAAAAAACTAAATTAAGCCTTGTTACCTAGTAAAGATTCAGCCTGAGACCATTAGTTAATTATAGACATAAAATTATTGATTAATTGTCAGTTTTTTAAGCAAAAATACCAACATTTCACAGAGATCAAAGATTATATTTGTCATTTAGCTGCTTAATCTTTAAAATGTTCAACAATAGTGAAAAGAGTTGCAGAATGTGTTGTTATGATAATTGACTTCTCTCTCTCTCTCTCCCTCTGTCTTGTCTCCCGCCTCCCCCCCGGTCCAGTGAAGCCAGTGTCTCGGCCGACCCGCGTGCCCCACATCTGTGCCATCTGCAACAAGCAGTTCAAGAACAACTACAACCTGCGGCGGCACCAGTCGGTCCACACTGGGGTACGCATGAAGGACAGGGCCAGAGAGCAGGCGGAGGGGGCAAAGGAGGGAGCAGCCGGCCAGGTGGCGATGGCGGCCCCGTCGGTGATGGCGGTGGGGGCCGGAGGGAGGACGGAGAGGCCCACTGTTCCCCTCTCCCTGCTCCACCTCTCCGCGCCTCCCCCTCTCGCCCCTCCCGGCGTGCTGGTGGGTGCACAGCAGCCTCCCCTGGGTAGTCAGGATGGTGAAGGGGTTGCCATGCCAAACCTAATGGCTAGTGTTAACCCCCATGCTCCGCCTCCTGCTGCTGTCGTCATGGCCACAGGGGCGACAGTACAGGTGGGTCAGGGCCTTGTGGAGATGGCTGTCGACAACCCCAAACCTTCAAGCACAATGTTTCTTAAGCTGCCTGGCCACAGGGATGGTTAACCCGTCTTCTGTTATTGTCCTGGACAGTACGTCACCTGCTTTTTTAAAGACAATTCTCCTGTGTGTTAGAATTGGATAAATATTAATGTGCATTAATTCATTCAGGGACCAGTAAATTCCATCCCAGTGTTTGGCTCTGGTCCCCAGTTTGAGAAACACCGTGCTAGAAGCCCCCCCCACGCTCCCCTGCATGTTCTCTGTAACACACACAGTGTGAACGCAGACTTCACATCCAACAGGAAGTAGACAATCTTAGCACGTGAATCAACTGTCAGAGATTTTAAAAACAAAAAATTCTATATAATGGTTATAAAATCGCTCCCATCTAAACTCTGTAGTGTGTGTATCTCTTTGTCTGTTTCTGCCTCAGCGGCCCTCGAATCCCAACCCGAACCCGGTGAGGAAGAACCACGCCTGCGAGACGTGCGGGAAGGCCTTCCGCGACGTCTACCACCTCAACCGCCACCGCCTGTCGCACTCGGACGAGAAGCCGTTCTCCTGTCCCATCTGCCAGCAGCGCTTCAAGAGGAAGGACCGCATGAGCCACCACGTGCGCTCCCACCAGGGCGGAGTGGAAAAACCCTACGTCTGCCCCCACTGTGGCAAGGCTTTCTCCAGGTGATGCATTTTACAAGTTTGCCTGTAAAATATCAATAACTACTCTCTACTCCGTCCTTAAATATGTTTTATTCAGACTCTTGTTGAAATATCAGATCCTGAAGGGTCAAAGATAGTTAATCTGGGATTAACTATTCCTCTGTGAAGTTTAGATCCATGGTATTGAAACACAAATCCACTTTATTTAACTTCTTTAATGGTTTAAATAAGCTTTTGGAATAGAGAGCAGCTCAGGAGTTACTCGGTCCCAGACATGGTTATTGCTTGTTATTACCTAAATATAATTTTAAAATTTGAGTGTGAACCCGATGGGCTCGAGTCAGGTATCCATGAAGAGCCCGACCAATATGGATTTTTGGTGGCCGATACTGAAAGTTGTTATGTTGCCAGAGAAAGAACTTTATTTTGACCTTTCACACAAACGTTCCCAGTTTGACACAGCAGATGCCTGACATTAACTCATGCAGTGTTGACCTGAGCTAATATGTCTCCTCTCTTTCTCTCCCCAGGCCTGACCACCTGAACAGTCACGTCCGACAGGTTCACTCCTCAGAGCGACCTTTCAAATGCCCAGTACGTCACCTCCACCGTCTGTAATGTGCTCACTGTACACAGCATCTTTTTTAGTCCGTTCTGTCATTCAAGTGAATGGCTTATATATTACTAATCCACTTATCTGTCGAGTCTCTGGACTTTTTTATTTGATCTGTTTAAGTGAATTCATGTGTTTTGCATTTTACTTTCTAAATTCTCATCGATTTCCTTTTTTTTTTTTTTTTTTCAGACCTGTGAGTCCAGCTTTGCCACGAAGGATCGATTGCGTGCGCATATGATTCGCCACGAGGAGAAGGTCCCCTGCCACATCTGTGGGAAGCTCCTGTCTGCTGCTTACATCACAGATCACATGAGGGTGCACAACCAGTCGCAGCACCACGCCTGCCACCTGTGTAACCGCAGTAAGTCACACGCTATGATTCATGTGTATATGTGGAAATAAATACAGGCAGTGTGGCGACACTGTAGTTATTGGTTTTGACGATGAAAATGAAAAACGTCTCCTGTTGTCTCCCTACTGACGATATCTAAAAATGCAATAATGATAGAAAAAGAAAGCAGTGCATAACACATAATTCTGTATTCACCCTGTCATTTCAACTTCCTGTTGTTGCTTTGTGTCAAAGAGTAACGTCTGTGTTGTAGATCTTTGTCAATGATGCAGATATTAAACTCTGTATAAAACCACAAACAAGACCAATGTGGAACTGATCACTGAGTCTACAAACCCCCCGACCAGACTTGATCTCAGTGCACTCAGCTTTGTTGTGGTAAAGACTGTAGATACCTTCTGTCTTTGTCTGTAGTTTGACAGATAACTTGGCATAAGGAGAGTTGTTCTCTACTCGGCTACTTCACCTAATCTTCAATGTGACTCTGATATTCTATCATACTTGACATGAGACTTAAATTTCACTCATTATGGTCTTAAAAAGTGTTCACTTTAATTGAAACCGGCAGGAACTTTGGATATGAGATGTAAATGTTGTGTTTAACTTTAAAATAACTTGAATTTTTTGATTACATTAAGACCGCCTTTCACTTGTGACTGTTTACTATTGATCAGACATCAGTTTATCACTACATCAACTTCTCTTTGCTGAAATAACTCTGTTGTTCTCTCTCTCTCCTCTCCTCCGTCAGGCTTCACCACGCTGACGTACCTCCGTGTCCATGCCCAGAAGCACCACGGCCAGGAGTGGAAAGACAGTCCGGGGGGCTTTGGCGGCACAGCCTCCGGTGGCATACTCGTCTGCCACTTGTGTGGCATCCACTGCAAGACGCCCACACAGCTCCAGGGGCACATGGGCACCCATGGCAACAACCACGGTGCCCCGAGCCCCGTCAACTCTAACGTGGCTGCCAGCAGCTCCATCTCCCTTAGCAACATGGTGACAGCACCCACTGTGTATGTCACCGGCAACACGGTGGTGGACCTGCTCGTCACAGACTGCTCTAGCATTGCAGCACCGCAGCAACACAGTTAGCAATAGAGAGCCCAGCAATAATAACCTCAGTCCCTTAGTGGAGGGCAAGGTTAGAGAAGGTCGGAGTTACTCGTAGATGCTGATCCGGTTTCAGTTCTGTCATGTCCCCCACTTCTAGGTAAGGTCAGGATCGAGGGTGGGGGAGATTAACACCAGTCAGTCGGCTCAGCGCTGCGGAGCTGGAGCGTCGGAGAACCGGAGGCAAAGGATATGTTGTATTAATAGAGCGATGAAGTCATGGAAAAAGGGACCGTTGTGGCTGCAGCAGGTTCACAGACACTTAGCGACAAACATGGATGTGTCGTCCAAATATTCCTGAATGCTCTCGTGCATTAAAGACTCCAATGAAACTGTGGTATTGTGAGCATCTACTGTATTACTCTCCCCTCTCTGCCCTCTCTCTCTCTTTGGCTGCTCTCTGCAAGTGCACCAAGTACTGTATATCTCACACCAGCTCTGATCTTACCTCCATTTTGCAACTCACGTACTGAGAATCCAAATGGCTCGCGTTTTTAAAAAGTAGGGTGAGAGAAGGACCCTACATAAACATAACGGAGAAACACAATAGTCGGGAAGTTGTGTGCTTGGGTGTGTGTGTGCGTGTGTGCGTGTGTGTGTGTAAGTCAGGGGCTCCTCTAGCATGCTAGTGCGTTTGTCTACATAAAGTAAAATTAGATTTCGAGCTAGTTTCTAGAGGGCTGTTTCTAGATCAGGACAGACGACCACGCACGCGTCGTGGTTGGTGTGTAATCGTATCGTGGGATGTACTTTTTTCATTTGTTTTCTTAAAGTACAGAGATAAGAATAGAGTCGTGTTCAGGAGTGTCAAGCACCTTAAATTGTTATTGTTTGATCCGGCGAGGATCAAAATGGGTTTGAGATTTCTTGGATTTTCTTGCTCTGAGTCTTCCTCTCTGGGTCTGGCCGTGTTTTAAAAAGAACAAAAAGAAAAAACATACCTGCTATTCAACACTTCGGCTTCGGACATGGCGATTCTCGCACCTGAGAACTACCTTCTGCATGAAAACAAGCTCGCTCGGTCATGCTTATCGTTAGGGAGGCGTCACAACAAAATAAACTTTTAGCAGTTCCGCTAAGTTAGTCGGCTGTAAACAATAATATTTATAAAAGTGTTGATTTTTATTCCGAATAATTTTCGTTGGCCATTCATTTGATTGTAACTGTCTTTGCCATAGTCCTTTTTGTTTTCTCTATGTACCAGTCCAACGAGTGAAACTTATGCATTAGATTTAGTCATCTAACTCTCTGTATAGCACATAATGTTCTGAACACAAGTCATTATCGTTCCACCTTAATCACGTGAAGAATGCTCACTTGTTCATTGGCTATGTTTGGTTAGAGTCATGTCATGAGGGGATGTGTGGTGTCGGGGAAAGGGCTCAAAAAGTCACAAGTCAGGCAAAGAAGTCCGATGGGAGTTCGACAACACCACTTGGTATGCTGTAAACAAATCCTGGTTTTTGTACTGGAGTGCTTTTTCAGTTTTGTGTTCATATGTTACCTTCGGATTTGTAGTTGTTTCTTTCCTTCTTTTCTTTCTTTCTTTCTTTCTTTGGAAATGTGTTCTTCCTGTTGAGAAAAGTAGTGATTTATTCGAAAGTTAATTTTAGGGTTTCCTCCATCACACTAAGAAAAAAGTAATACCTCTACTCTAGGATTCTGTACAGCTCTTGTGATACATCTTAATGCCTTATCGTACTCAACTGCATTTTAATTCTTTTATGATGAGATATTTCAAATCTTAGTCATGGATTCATTAAGAATATTAATGGGATGTATTTATATTTATATTTTTATATTTCTCAACAGTATGCATGTCTAAAAGGTTGTTAGAGCAAAACAAATCAATGATGCTTACTACAGTCATAAATATTATCTTATTTTGTAGATGAAGTAGAGAACATGTTATTATTTTGTAATTTGGACAGTTTAAAGTAAAAAGGGTAAACAGGCCCTGTGTTGTGTCCTGATCTGTTCATGTAGTTCATCACTTTTGCACCACAACTTCTGCACTGACATAATTTTGTTTATTCTGATGATCAAGTCATTAAGAGTTGAAGGGATTGGATAAAACATGTTTATTAATGAATACTAATTCATAATAAATTCTTATACGCCAGCATATATTCTTATATGCCAGCAAATGACCCAGTATTAAATTTCATTGAACAGGTAAATTTGGTTCTTTCTGAAAGCAGACAGATAATAATTCTCAGTGAAAATGAAGCTGATTTTATTGAACCGAAAATCAGATGCAAACATTCCCAAGATGCAGCGTCACCCAGAAACAATCGGAATCTGACTCCTAACACACCATTAACACCAACTTTGACTCTTTCACTACATTTACACTGTACACGTTTAATTACACGTCCGTCCATTATACCCTGACGGACCCTGCAGTATTTTTGGGGGGTTTTACTGCACAATCTTCTACAACCACAACAAAAGAATCCTCCATCCATTATTTATTAGATCAACTTTATTGATCCCAAGCCAGGGACATTAAGTTGTTACAGCAGCAGCAGATATTAAATGAAGAAGACAAGAGAACATGTGAAATTAGAAAATAGAATGAAGTAGGTAATTAAGTTAGAATACAGAGAATATGTGCATGGTTTACACTTTTTCATTGGCACAGGATGAATGCAACAACGATGCATCTTGATTTCAATGTATCACATCCACAATTTCCTATATTACTGCACATGGCTGCTTTTTCATCAGTTAATATTAGTTAATAAAATAAATAAGAAAGTGCTTCAAAAAGTATTATAGACTGTTACTGTTATTACAAGTGTGCTGTAATTTACAATATAGCCTTTACTGTATCAAGGTGGCCCCGCCCGCCCCGGGCCTCCTTAGAAGCGCCACTGCACTGAGGCCCATTACGAGAGAGAGAGAGAGAGAGAGAGAGAGAGAGAGAGAGAGAGAGAGAGAGAGAGAGAGAGAGAGAGAGAGAGAGAGAGAGAGAAAAGCCCAAATCGTGGCAGCAGCAGCTCGTCGAGGCACTTCCGGTGGCAACAGAAACTGTCAATGATTTGTAAAGGTTGCAGCAGCTGTTTGAGTCCAACCCCCCCCCACCCCCCCGAGAGCTAACAACTATCTAATAAACTTTCGTAAACCAGTATATATCTCATTGAATAAATCACAAACAGCTTTAGTTGCTCTCAGATAGCGTGGCAACTGTAACAGCTGTTAAGCTGCCTCCAAACAGCTTGGCAACAAAGACAGCTGCATCAAAACGGTGTGGCATCAAAGTCAGCTTCCTTTTCATATCACGGGCAGTTTTTGTTTACACTGGAAGTGTGAGTGCCTCAACGAGCTGCCGCTGCCACGATGTGAGCTTGCCCTTACTGAAACTGGGAGAGTGGCTCCAGCAGATCACAGGTCCAACATCTGACGCCTCTGTCCAGAAAGGGAACATCAAAGATACTACTCAAAACCCTCAAACTCCTGAGGACCTGAGCTTCAGAAAGACCCCACCCCATGTCCCATGTGTGTAAGGGGGAGTTTATATGTATATGTATGTTTATTTAATCTTCCTCTGACTTTACTCTATGTACTGCCACCATGGGTTAGAGAGACCCATAAGTAAGACAAGGAATACTGAGTGAAAGGGAATAAAACTAAATCCTCCATTCATCGGAAAACAGCAACAAATAGCAAACTACTTGAATACAAAGCAGTGAGTTGTGCAGGTTCCTCGTTAGACAGGAGCTGCTGCTGCGGAGCTGTGGGACCTGGACCTGGCGCAGCAGCAGCAGCAGCAGCCTCCTTCCACACTGTTGAGTCAACGTTGCATCTGTAAGGAGGCAGCGGCGGATCTGCTCTCTGCTGATGCGATGACATAGCGGCTGGGATCAGCTAACGTCGCCGCCTCGGACCCACCCGGATCGCACCGTGTCACCGCCGCTTCCCCCGTCGCCTTGGCCGCGTGTTGACTCGCCGCTTAGCTTGAGCCGGCTACACCGCGGGGACGTCTCCATGCTCCCAGTGAGCTGCCCTCGCGTAGATTTCGATCTAAGTTGCTGCAAGCTAGCGTTAGCTCGCTGCTGCTACCCGTCAGACATCGGAGTGGCCGCATAAACATGCGGATCGTCGAGGCGGAGACCCCCGGGACACCTCTAACCGCTTTCCGCCGGACCCGAGCTTCGACTGGCCGCTGACCGGACTCCGCAGAGTCTCTGAGTAAATGCTGCTTCATCCGTTTCTCCATTTATTTAGAAAACATGTGTGGACCCAGAAGTCCGTTAGCCAGCTGGCTAGCTAGCGAGCAGTGATTTGGCGTGCACGGGGATCAGCCCGCTCAGTCGCTAGCGCCAGCTAACGGCTACAAACAAATAACAAGCTAACAGGACAGTTTAGCGGCAGCGTGGCCTTTTCGTGAACTTGTCTCAAACCGCGGGCGGGTCCACGTTCTGGTTTTATCTGTGTTCTCTCGTCTCCACCGTGTTGCTTTCTCCGGTGTGTTGAACGGGCTCTAAACGAAATGGTTGCTGACCGAAGCTGTGGCGGCGAAGACGAGATGCTAACGCGAGCTAACGGACCTAGCGTCATTGTTAGCAGTGATTCGCACAGCGGGGTCATGCTCGCCGAGGGGCTGGGGAGGACATGTCCTGTTAGCATGGTCCGTCTTCCCCCGTCAAACACACACACCGGCCGGTTTGTTGCTAACAGGTTGGCGGCCACATCACATGTTACCTGTAGCTGCCCGGTGTTGTTGTTGTTAGCTTAACTAGCTGGTGTTTTTGATGGAAAACGTGCAGTGGAGCTAAGTAAGCGTGACTTCCGAGCCGGGGAGGTTTGACATGTGTGATCTTCGACTTCACATCGAGTCCTTTAGCTGCTCGTGCTAACGTCCACATGGACGTTGTGTCAGGTCAAAACCATGATAGTTGAGTTGCACATCGAGCTGGTGTCACTTTGCTCATCCGCCCAAACTTGTAGATCTTAAGTGTTTTACAGACGGATAGATTCTGTCCACACGGACCCGGAGCACCAGCAGCCCGGGTCTGTGTCGATAGTTTCGACGTGCATGTTTTAAAAAAAGGCGCAGTGCGTATTTTTGCTAATGGACTAAAACTTTTTAATGAGTCAGCTAGTCCAGTGTAAGCAAACTGCAAAACCACATGGAACTAGCACATGGTTGCCCCGGGAATAAATGTGAATAAGATCACATGTGCAGGGGCAGGGTGTTGCACAACAGGACCTTCTATCTGATCTTCTGTCCCATGAACTCAGGCTTTCTATTCCTTTAACTCTCTTCTTCCACCTTTTTTATATTTGTAAAATTTCAACATTTATTCCCCAAGTGTCTGTTCTCCGCACATTATCTTCGTTGTACTTCTGGCAACCCCCCCTAGTGAGGCTAGACTCGTATATGGAGACATATGTTGGACTTTGATACTGTGCTTTGTCTGTTATCTTAGCAAATGCATAGATGTGGGAGTTGCTGCCAGTGAGATCAATATGAACCGTCTCTCCACTGTCTGATGTGTTGTGTCTTTCAGAGAGAGGGGGGGAAGAGCCACGGATCTCAAGGACCAGATTGCCTGCTGAACTTTTTGCCTCTCAGACGGATCACCGGGGACCATGCTGACCATCCTAGCTGCTGGGTCTGTGTTCTTTCCAGGTCTTTTCCTTCTGTCCAAACAATGTCTCAAGTCCATCCCGGCGCTCAGATGGAGCGAAGGAGATGCAGTCATTGTGTCGGCCAGGTGAGGCCCTCTTATACTTGGGTTTTTTTGTTTTCTTTGAGACTTGCATTGAAGCGCCTTATGGCTGCAGATATATCACATAGATACACAGCCCTCAAGATATTGCTCAAAATTCAAGTACTTCCATGCGACTTTCACTGCATTACCCTATAAGTTGTTGAGACTAAAGTTTACATGCAGTATGTCAAGTTGTTGTGGCTGCAGTTATGCTTTCAGCATTGTT
Source organism: Hippoglossus hippoglossus (assembly GCF_009819705.1). Taxonomy (NCBI): domain Eukaryota; kingdom Metazoa; phylum Chordata; class Actinopteri; order Pleuronectiformes; family Pleuronectidae; genus Hippoglossus; species Hippoglossus hippoglossus. The sequence goes on along the minus strand of NC_047169.1, from coordinate 5,220,286 downwards.
TCAGCATAAATGTGGAAGGGTTAACTAGGGTTGAGTAGACAATCTGAAACCCTTGAGAAAAGCTTTGTGTTTATTTTCCATTCTCTGTTCCAAGGTTGGTGTCGTCAGTCCAGGCAGTCATGGCTTCCTCAGCTGGCTACATCATTGCTTCTTCCTGCGAGGACATCATCGAGGACCAGTGAGACAAAACATTTTTATGAGAACATTTTCAATTACATACAATCAGCCTTCCATGTCTTGTAATGTGCAAAATGTACCATGCAAGTGTTCTTTGGGATGTGGAATCCTTGTCTTTTTTTAACTAAAAGTAAATGTTAATCAACAATTTACATTAATATCTTGTCGGAGAGTAGCGTAAAAGTGTATAAATAGTTTTACTCAAGCAATCCCTAAAGTTTTCACTGCTCAAAATAAATGCCCAAAGCATTTTATCACTTTTAAATCATTGTCGATTCAGATGAAATCACTTCCATGGAGAGTTACTTAGATTCCAGAGGGAAGAAGTTGGTCTGTATTGAGAGCAATCACTGCACTGGTTATTATGAAAAAGTCAAACTGTGTCGTTACCATCGTAACAGGCTAACATGGTGTTAGAAAAGCTGTGTTCTTGCTCTGTTTGTGGGAATTCTCAGCTCATACTGTTCATTCTTTAATTTCTGTGTTTTTAAAAGTCACTTTCTCTCCCTCTCAATGCAGGCATTGGCTGACGAGCTCTTACATCATGTTCGCCGTTCCCTACTTTGTGTACGACATCTACGCAATGTTCATGTGCTACTGGTACAAGCTACGGGTCAAAGGGCATGAGGAGGCCTCGGCTGCACCCCAGCAAATGAGCTCAGCACTGACCAGCTACCTGCGTCGCGAGTTCCTCATGGTGCTGCACCATGTTGTCATGGTCACCGTCTGCTTCCCCGTCTCTGTGGTAACTGTCACACATTGCTCTTTATTTTCAGCAGCGATTAGTGCAAGACAATGCAAAAATATAGCACTGCTTTAGCTACCGTCCAGTTCCTCAGCCACGGAGCTTCAGCACATTCAATTTGAAATCAAATAATAGTTATTATGTTTAAGTGCTAAGCTTTAATTTGAATTCGTTTACATCACTATAGAGAGAACTGTGTGGGAGGCCGGTGCACCCAGAAAAAGTAGAAAATGTCAAATGATAATAATAATGGTAGACTGAGGAGTGTTGTTGATGAAAGAGAATCTTTGATGAGGAAAAACCTCTTTACAACTGCACTGCAAGTCAAAAACACTGGGGGAGGGCAGATTTTTGTCCTGCGAGCCCCAGGTATATATTTATGAAGAGATGTGTGTTTATTGCAGAAAGTCCACAAAGGAACACATCTGTAATTGCACTAAGTATTAATTAATCTCATTTTCGATTTCTAGTTTTGGCGACAAGGAAAGGGAGATTATTTCCAGGGTATAATGTTCATGGCTGAGCTCAGCACTCCGTCTGTCTGCTTAGGAAAAATACTCATCCAGGTAAGTTCCTTGTTCACCCTCACAGAAGTTTCAATCCTTGTTGCATGTCTCACACTAAAGCTCCTCTGCACTGTCCGGTTCTTTCCTCTCTTTTTCATTCAATGGAGATTATATTTTCCGTTCACACTCCCAGCATGCACCTTTTTCACACCCATCCTGTCAGACACATCACGCATTAATCGGTAACACAGTTTTTGTGAATACACATCGTAGGAGCTGCATCCACCTGTGTGTGTTTTAGGCTTGTGTGGGTATGTGTTCAGTGTCTCAGTGTATGTATGAAGTTTGTTCCCACCACGGCTTTCTGCTCGTCACCCATCTGAGGCTCCTACAGCTGTTAGCCTCTGAATAAACCCCTAGTACTTAGACTGGATATCCGCTTGTCCTTTTACCCTCCATCACTCAGCACCCTGGCCCTCCTGTCCCTGACAACAGTGCATGTGGTCGTTTGATAAATAACATTGGTCTCAGAGCTGTTTTAGCAATAGAATAAAAAAAACTACAAATACCTAGAATGTCTCGCATACCTCCGCCAAGGCCGCATAGTCCCCTTAATTTCAATCAAGCTGCACCACATTGCACATTGACATAGATAATGTGCCTATTTTTTTTCATCAAAATCCAGGAATTATTCTCTGGGAAACCAGTGAAAATGTCTATCTCACAATGTTAAAGAAAGTGATTTAAACAGCTTTGCAACCAGATTTAATGGATTCTACCCTGACCCATACCACATCCTTCCAGCTTCGTGGTGAACCGTTCAGCTGTTTTTGTGTAATCTTGCTTCCATACAACCAAGCAGCAAACAAACAGAAGAGTGAAAACATAACCGCCTTGGTGGAGGTAACAAAAACAATAGTGTATGTATCGATGGGATGCCATGTTATTCTGTGACCAGTGAAGGGGAGGAAACACGGGTGAGCTTGTCCTCAGTGTTATCTCACTGAAGCAGGTTGACAGTTAAAGATAAAAGTTAAGTAATCTGCTTTAAACAAATGAGAATGTAAAAAAAAAACGGACTGCTTCACTGACACGCACACTGCTCCGCTACCTCCTTTAGAAATAGACCAGCAGCATGGCATACTGTACTCTCTTGTTCTGTCCGTGCAGATAGGATTTAACAATTATAGCGATGAAGGTATTAACAATAAAACGATGGCAAAGAAGATTAACATCGTCAGCCTTCAACAAACTATACTGCTTGCTTTTCTGTCTCCCTCTCTCGACCTCTCCCTCTGTTTTTTTCGCTCTCAGTACAAACAGCAACACACTATCCTGCACAAAGTGAATGGGGCTCTAATGCTGATCACTTTTTTCATCTGTCGAGTCCTCCTCTTCCCTTACCTCTACTACGCCTATGGAAGGTATGTCTTTCTTTCCATCTCTGTTTTCTCATGTTCTGCTCTCTCGCTGAGCTGGGGTCGCGTGATCTCTATCATATGGATTATGTAAATAAGACTGGGAACATGTCTTTACAGTCCTGTAATCCTCTTAATCTCCTGTTTGTATCCAGGTACGCCTCCATCCCCTTCCACATGGTTCCCTTCAAAGTGCCATGGCACTGTAACCTCGGTGCTGCTCTGCTCATGGCCCCCCAGCTCTATTGGTTCTCCCTAATTTGCAGGGGCGCCCTGCGACTATTCATGGGCACCTCCCGCTCTCAGAGACCACGCCCGACTACAGCCGCACCAAAGGAGAGCCAGACAGACGGCAGCGCGCTGCCCCAGCCCGCTAACGGCTACAGCACCCGCTCCACAGAGCCTGAGCTGTCCACTCACTGAGAAGAGTGGAGGGGAGGGGGGGAGGGAAGGAAGGCGAATGTACCAATGAGTTTGTAAAGGAAAGAAAGCTGTGAGGGGAAAAGTGAGACTTGAAACAAGTAGCAATATGAAGAAAGCTACAGACAATGGCGTCACAGAGCGCTGAAGTCTTTGTGGCCAGCAGTCAGACTCTAACAGCTGAATGATTTGGTTGCTGGCCCTCAAGCACTTCGGCTTCTCAGTTTGTAGGAAACAATGGTGTGTTAGCACACTCTGTATTTAAAGATGTCATCGGGCACTGTGACAGAAAGGAACATGCACTGACCTGAGAGGAATTTGCCTGGATGTATAGCGAGCATTGATGGCTATTTCCCTCATGTAGATCAAATTCAGTCCTCTCTGCCTCACGGTATGGGAAGAGCAGGAAAGTAGGAATGTATAATATTGTATGTTAGTACATTTGCTGTAGATGAAAGGCCTAATTCAGTTTAGTAATGAAGAAGACCTTCAAAAAAGAGAAAAAAATCCCGGCTCAGCAGTATTTTGACTTGTTAGTGTTTATTATCTGTATCCTCTATGTAGTCACTGTCACTCTAACAAAATGTAACCAACCTGCAGACTGACTCATCTTTAGAAGGGAGATAATCTCACCAGACTGTATTCTGCTGCCTTATCCCCCCCCCCCCCCCATACTTTGCAGTTCATTTAGGTTTTTATTTATTTTTATCCTCTTGACTATAAGGAAGAGGTTTTCCCTCGAGCACAAAAACGTGACGGGTGTACATAGCCGATGTAAAATTGTCCTTATTTCCATGTCAGTATTAGTCAATGTTGATTTTTTTTTTTTTTTTTCCTCGTTTTCTCTTTTTTGTCATTTTTGCAGAACACTTACATTTCAGCATTAAAACCAATCATTTCACAGTTTTACTGCCTAGTGTAACACAGACGACCCCAAAAAGTTCCACCAGTGCTTCTTTGTTTCCGTGTAGATATGACTTCATTCCATTTACTGCACTCACTGGTGTTTTTCTGCATACAGGGAAGTGATGACCGGTAGCAGTCACTTTAAACCGAATCCACGTGTGTTTTTTTTATTTTCTGTTTTTATCAGTATGGTCATTTTCAAATATCCATTCGATTGGCTTGAATAGTTCAAACAGGGATCCATGAAGTACTTATAGTTTTGTTTGGGGACTTGCAACGCCACAGTTTGAAGGGAAGTGAAAGGGCGATCACGGGGAAGCATTCCCTCGTGATTGACATGCAGCAGATCTGTCCAATAGTGTTGATGTAGCTCATTTGTTGTTTTCAAACCATCAATAAGCCAATGACTCGTTTTAGCATTGTCTGAATTGCTCTGATCATTGAGCCGTGTATTTGAGCCACTGGTTCCATGAACCTTCTATGAACAAACTGGCTTTTTTATCATTTTATGTTTGTTTTAAAGCAGCTACACTGTCCTGGAAGTGGGTCAAGAAAAACAAACAAAAACAAAGCTCTGAATCCATCAAGAAAGAGAAGCGTGTGCCAAAACATCTGGACAACTGTGGGCATGTTGAACACAGAATATTCATTCCCCCCTGTTCCATGAATTAATACGATAATGCTTCTTGACGATACTAAAAACATTTCAACTGATGTACTGTATATTCCACAAAAATGCTCGTTATTTATTTGTAAGTATTTATTTATTTATTTATTTGGTTTGTGGTTTTGAATGCATATTTATGCATACATACTATACTCTATGCTTCTGAGCCTTGTATGGAGGCTGTATTGTTATTCAAACTTAGCTGAAATATACTTCTCTGTCCTGATCCTGTCTCCAGTCTTTTCTTTATCACTGTGAACATATTTATCGTGGCTTTTATTTCAGACATTCTCAATTCAATGGTGAACATGAACCAGTAGAGGGCTCAGAATTACATGTTTAGCTTTGAAACCTGAACACTTTTAATGAGCAGTTTTATGGTGGGAACAACACATTATTTTTGGGGGGGAAATGGTTGATATTGTCTCAGGTGGAACAAAACATGTCACCCCTACAGTCTTTTTTTAAATTTTTTTAGTGGGATAGGAATCTATTAAAGCCCTCTCGGTATATCTAGCCATTGCAGGAAATTAATATTAGTGACTCTTTCACCGCAATATTTCCGGATATCAGGTAACAAGCTAGTTGGAAACAGTATGCAGCTCAGTGGATCCGGGGCCATGACACTGGAGAAGAAATTGACTGTAAACGCCCAAATTTGGAGCCTGGGGTAGATTCTAATGCTTGTGTTCCTTCTTGCACACCGATTGTAATTATTGCATATTTTATGCGTGTTTTACCTCGTTTCTAACATGTCAATTATTTAAAAGGAAAATTACAAAAATTTAATAGAAAGCAGGAGATGAATTAAAATGTGTGGTGGAGCTTTTTAAAGTTCTTATTCGCAGTAAAATGTTTTTACAAATCAAAGAGTTAGAATTATAGGCCACAATAATAATAATAAAGTAACCAGCTGAACTTCAATGAGTAGTTTGGCCGACAGAGCGATTGTGTAAAGCACTTAAACTACTTACACAATTGTTGAAGGTGATTTACCTGCATTTTTTAAGGTATTTAATTCACCACATTAGCCAAGAATACACCCTTTGTTATCTTATCCATAATGTTTCAGGATGTTGGGTGTATCACATGATATACTGACAGGATCATATGCTGTTACAGAAGTTTTTAAAAATCAAGATCTACAGTACAACAGGGTTATTCCAGGGTTAAAATGTTTATTGCCATTATACAAAACACACATAGAAAACATACAAAACTCATTACATTAAAAAATTCAAGTTTTGAGAAAGACCTTGGAAAGAATTTGTCCTTGTTAGCCTCTGGGCAAGTCCTCATCTGTCTTAATACCTCAGTATCTCCTCTGTCTCGGTGAAAAGATGGTGTTGGGGTTGCTGTCTCGTTCCCTCTCCTTCTCCCGCTCCTTCTGGCTGTTGGGAGACAGAGCTTCCTCCTTCTTCTTCTCGCTCTTAAAGAGATCTCTGCCCGTGCGCATTATGTGCTCCTCGATCTTGCGGTGGCGCTTCATGTCCGACAGCACTTTGTCCAGACGAGCTTCCCTTTTTACGGATGAGCGAGCTGACGATCCTGGGAGGGAGGAAAAACATTTAAGTCAGTACAAAGGAAAACATCATCAAAGATAAAGACAGTTCAGAAGTAGATGATTTAGCTTCAGCAGTTCAAGAGTGCAAACGTCTACGGTTTATCACACCTGGTGTTCTGCGTCTGTTGATGAAGGCGTTTTTCGGAGTGGCTTGCATCTGCTCCTCATCAAAGTCAAACTCAGTTGGAGTTAGAGGCCTGGAAAAAAAACTGAAAGTCATGAGCCTTCTCCTCCTAAATCATTACACAAACCACAATTTGAGTTGAGATGATTGATAAATGGTCAAACTGACCTGTGCTCTCTCTCCTCCCTCTCCCTTTCCTTCGCCGCCTCATCCTCCTCATCTATTTCCGGTGACTCTGCGCGTTCAGGTGTAGGGGGCCGTCTCGGAAGGGGCAAAAAGTTTAATTCCAGCATCTCTCCTTTAGCGAGGAGCTCATAGAGTCTTTTGATCTCGGCAGGAGGGGGCATCCAGTTTTTGGTGTCCTCCATTTCCTCGTCGCTGTACGCAAGCTCCCACTCATCCTCCGCCTCGACAGCCTGCTTCCCCTCCTCCCCGTTTACACCTGAGTCCGTCTGGGCTTCGTCCATGTTCGTCTCTCCTTCCGCTGCGTCCATGTCTCCATCTGAGGAAGCAACAACAAGGAAGTTTAATAAAAAGCTTTTGAGTAAAAGTAAAATCAATAAAACACTTTCCAAACTGACAAAAAAAACTCACACCTCATTTTCATTTACCCACGTTATAAATACTGATATATATTTGATTGCTAACTCATTCATTTAAAGCATTAGTTGTACTCTCACGTTCTTTCCTGCACTTTGAAAGTTTGTTAAACCTTAACTACAGAACGGTTTTCTATGAAACTTGGTGGGAGGATAGCACATGGACTAAAGACGAACCCATTAAACTTTGGTACATTATCACAGATTTCTCAAGAAATAAGTCACCCTGGAAAGAGTAAAACATTGATAGGTATCATATACAAGACATTTGTGGCATAAAAGCTGTTTAAGTAATTGAAGTAATTGTTGTGTATTCCTAGATTTATTTATTTATGTTCTTTTTGAGTCATGACTGTGAAACTAGATACTAAAAGAAGTTCTACTGCATCAATTCTCTGTATGTATTTGTTTTTCAAAAACTTTTACTTAACCGAGGTTAGTAGCATAAAGCTGGTTAAACATGTCATAGAAGTTGTTTTGGTCTCACTGGTATGAGACTGATACGGTTTCAGGAAGTGAAAAACAGGACTGATACATCTCAATCTCGACTTGCCATTACCCCCCACCAAAAAAAGATAAGACCTCTTTCCTACTACTAAATCTCCCTCTGTTTTCCAGTATGTGTTTCCCAGGATTTACCATCTTCCTCCTTGGGTGCAAAGTCCTCCTCCTCCTCCTTCTCTGTGGCAGCTGTCAGCTCTGTGTCTTGTTGCTCCGGTTTGTTCTCCTCCTCTGCAGCAGGTGTTTCCGTGTCCTTCACCCCCAGAGCCTCGATGCCCTCTGTCAGTGAAGAGTGTGCGACCTCCGCCTGCATCCTGCCCCCTGGAGACCTGCACCCACACAGGGATCTGATTCATAACCACATGGTTGTTTATCAACACGCGAGGTTACCGGGGTCGTTCAGAGAGTTAGCTAACAGGGATCCCAGGCATGAAGCGTTCAACACGTGCTTCACGATAGACGAGTGAGCTGCCGCTTCTCAGTTGAAACACCATCTTTATCTCTTTTAGATTTAACAGGGTTTCTAACATCAGGCCTAAACAGAAAATACAATGAAGCCAACATATGAGCGTGAAATTACCGGATTATCGTGGATCAGTGACGTGGCGGTTAACTGTTGTCTTCGGATTAACTTTCCCGGGAGATAAAGTCACCGCATCGCGCCATGAGACCTGCTAGGGACAAAAACCAGATCTGAATAGACGTAAACATTGCGCCATTTTGGATTCCAACAACTGCGTGACCGTCCGCTCGGTCCGGCGAGACTGCGCCGCGCGTTCCCGCTGATTTAAACATCATGCGGATGGTCCGTCGGGAGCGCGAGTGAGCGACGCGCAGTTTTCGCATCTGTGGTGCAGATCTGCGGTGACGTCAGTTCCTGTGCAACGCGCAATCCCGTACGTAGCTCAATTCCGATCGCACGGAATTGAAACGCGTACAATTTGCTTCGCTCTGCACGTTAACAGCGTAATTCAAATGGTGAATATAAACCATAAAGTTTACGGCGACGTTTGACGCACGATTACGTCTCATTAACAATGTGGCTCGACGTCAAATAGGCGCCAGTGTCTGGGCGGCCTCTGATTGGTCCGCAGTCGTTTCCGGTGGCAGCGCTCCTCTTTTGAAAAGTGTTCCGTTAGAGAAGATGCGACGCCATTGTTAAAAGTCGGTGTCCGCAATGTCGCCCGAAGTGGAACTTGGAGACTCACGAAGGGGGTTTTGAAGCAGGAGTTCTCTCACAATATCGGTACGTGTTCACGTTACATTCGTAATGAATTCGACGAAGCAGCAACGCAAACTTTTAGGCTAACGCGTCTGAGACCGAGGCGTTTGCGGGACACGACGCTATCTTAGTTAGCGTGTTAGCCCAAAGAGGCCATCGGTAAATAAAGTGCACATAACTTATTATTATCACTTTGCATTGTTTGTTGCAGAACAGTGATTCATTCTAACTTACTTTAATGTGTTTGAACTGTTTAACTGTTGTTCCTCAACAAGAACATACGTGGCTAACTCTCGCTTGTTGTCCTCCAGGCGTTTTTGTATTTACGAGTTCAACATGGCTCAGCGTGTGGCGACGGGAGATGGAGCGAACAGGAAGACCTCCAGGGTCCGGGTGGCGGTCCGTCTCCGACCCTACATGGGCAAACCGGACGAGAAAAGCGAGGGGCCCTGCGTGAGAGGCCTGGACTCCCAGAACCTGGAGATCACCAACTGGAGGAACGCCACTGAAACGGTCAAATACCAGTACGTTGCTCCCAGTGTAACTCAACTGGTTTGATCTCTAAGGAATCCTGATGTGTTCTGAGAGTTCTGTGTGATGTGTTTTCAGCTTTGACGCGTTTCACGGGGAACAAACGACCCAGCAGCAGGTTTTCCTCTCCTCGGTGAAGCCCGTTCTCCCGCACGCCCTCAATGGACAGAATGCCAGTGTGTTTGCCTATGGGCCAACAGGAGCAGGTGTTTATAGAGCAAATTAAAATCTTATGACTGTATATTCCACCGCCAGTTTACCATTTTCTTAATGGTATAAGTGGAATACAAGTTATTGTGTTACCTGGTTTAATTTATAATGCTGAGTTTCAGTGTTGAGCTCACTCTTTCAAGACTTTCTTTGGCTTAATGTTTTTGTAGGGACTACTTTCTCTTTGAGTTGTTCTGTATTGGGCCAGAAATAAATCTACCACCAGCAACTGATTCTCATGATTTGTATTGCTGTCTGGAAAATATTTAAACTGAGACATCAGCTACCAAACACACATGCACACCAGAAACAATAGTATTACCTATAATCAACGAGTGTATATATCATGCCTGATTACGCTCTTAACTGCAAACATTTTTACCAGAACCATTACAATTTCATATAGACCTACCTTTAATTTGACCAAGGACATAAAGTAAAGTGTGTGTTTGATACTAGTTATAATTGTTTGATCCAGGTTGCCATACAACCTTCAGATGCTGCGTGATCTCTTTTTGGCAGATGATTCCATTTTGGCACAACTCTCTAAAGTGTTTATTTTGTTTTCTGCCAACTCTCAGGTAAGACACACACCATGTTGGGCAGTTCAGGGCAGCCAGGCATGATCCCCAGAGCCGTTCGCGAGGTCTTCAATCTGGTGAAAGCAAAGGATGAAGATGATGGATGGGACTACAGCATTGGCATGTCTTATTTGGAAATTTACAATGAGAAGGTAGGAATTGTTGGCTGGTTAACACACAGCATAGTGGGGCCCGGTGTCAGTGATTCATAGTCATTTGTTATAGCATATAACAAATGAGCACCGATAAATGACCTTTTTTATATTAACGAGAAACAAATTTACTATTTAAACTACAAAAGAAAAAGGAATTATAGCTTTTGTACTTTTTTGTTTATCCTCTATGTGCATTAGCATTATGAGCAGTTCATCATTGCATCCGTCTCATTCTCTCAGGTTCTAGATCTTCTATCGCCAAGCTCCCACGATCTGCCAATCAGAGAGGACAAGGACAAGAACATCCTCATCCCCGGCCTCACCCACACAACGATCTCCTCCTTCTCAGAATTTGACAAACTCTTTGTGCCTGCCACACTCAATCGGACTACAGCCTCTACCAAACTAAACGAGCGTTCCAGCCGCAGCCATGCTATTCTCCTCATCAAGGTGTGATATTGAATCTGATCAACGATCTGTTTTGTTTATTGAGCTGGTCAGTGCATGCGTCTGTTCTGGACAGCATCTTAAACAGGTCGTGGTCTTTGTGTAGTAGGCCAGGATTTGGTAGCTGGTGCTGATATTAACTCTTCCTTGCAACGCTCCCGCTAGCAGCATCTGGGCTTTCTGGGACTATTCTAAGAGGGATACAGACTGGTGTCTCCTGTCCTTTTAACCAACATAAATCCTGCTTTTACTTCTATGTATGCTGCTTCTCAGCCTTGTAATTCTGTCCTCTACTCCCGCCTCTGTCTGACCATTTTGCTGTTGCCCTTTCTAAAATTTTGATCTTCTCCATAATCCAGGTTGTGCGGACTCAGCGTGCCTTTCCCAACCGACAACAGACGGGCAAGCTGTACTTGGTAGACCTGGCTGGGTCTGAGGACAACCGCCGCACCGGCAACCAGGGCATTCGTCTGAAGGAGAGCGGTGCCATCAACCTGTCTCTCTTCACTCTGAGCAAAGTGGTGGATTCTCTGAACTCTGGCACTGCCGTCCGTGTCCCGTACAGAGACAGTAAACTAACACGGCTGCTACAGGACTCTTTGGGTGGCTCCGCACACTCTGTCATGATCACAAATATTGCACCGGAGTACAAATACTACTTCGACACATTTAGTGCTCTCAACTTTGCTGCCAAATCCAAGCTCATCGTCAATAAGCCCTTCACCCGGGAGACTGTTGCTGTCCCCGTGTTGCCAGGTGAGTGAGAGGAGCACAAACCTTTTCCTTCTGAGAATTTGATCTAAATGCCAACAGGGGGCACCAATGTCACATCCTAGAGGACGATAGCTTAGAGTAAACAGCCGGCTGTCTCTCAGCAAGATGGAAGTACTTTTTAAATATTTGCACCTCTGGTTTCTACAGTTTTAGAGTTTTTTTTTTTTTTTTTTCTATCATTTTCTTAAATGCGTTCCTGCTTTTCCCTTGGCATTAATTCAAGCCCTGCAGTGCAGCCCAAACCGATGTACCATCATCTAGATTGCTTTACACTCTAGAGAACCTCACAAACACTTGCTTGAGTGCACTGAATACCAAACTGTTAATTTCCCCTCTGCCTTCATCTCCAGTGAAGCGGGCCAGAGAGCACCACGAGGCAGGAAGGTCTGGCACCGAGCCACAGAAGAAGAAACAGAAAGAGGAGAAGAAAACCGAACAGGGTGGTTCATCACCCTCTGCACATTTGGACAGGTTAAAGACCACACACCCATAGACTGACTCTTTGATTATTTGTCCGGCTAATACGACTTGTTAACCGAGCAAACGCACTGCCTGTTTTTATAGCTAGAGCTGAAAGCAACCACTCTGCAGTTTTCCCATTTGGCTTTAGCTCTAGTGTCTTCTGGAATCTTTCTTGAAGACGGAGCACTGCTTTATTGTTGAATGTTATCACGTGTGCCAGTCTGTCTGTGCTGGAATATTCTGCCACATGTGTTTGATCAGCCTGGCTGACCTTTTGACTTCTGACTCCATTTGAAAGCACACGACCTCCCTAACCTGTGGTCTCACTACTATTCTTTGATTGTGTCTCCACCAGTTTGTCAGAACCATCAGTGATGGACAGATTATTAGCTCTGGAGAAGTTGATGATGAGCTGCCAAGACAAAGACAGAAACAGCATGCTTAATGATGTGGCCCAGTCTCGCAAGGAGATCCAGGTGAAAACACACACTTATCACCACACATTATTTCCACACATGTTCCAGGTATATACTCTGCATAGAAGTATTTTGTTGACATTCTGGTCCAGCCTTTGTCAGTGTCAGACTCTTCTTCCTGGATATTTGACAGCCAACCTCACCGCTCTGTTGTTTTTGCAGGAGCTCAAAGAGAAGCAGAAGAAGTATGAGAGCCAGGCCCTTCTGATGAGCCAATTAGCCAAACAGGAGCCCGCCTTTAAGAACACCACAGCTCCTCTGCAAAGAAAACCGTCAAATGCTACAAGACCCAATAAGCAGCAGGCTGTCGTCCAACCCCTACAAGGTCAGTTGGACATTACAGCGATGGAAAAATAGCTAAATATGACATTCTTTCCTAATTGGTAATTCTTAATTTTTCCTGCCTCCCAAAGAGTAGTGACTCACTGCTTCTATTGTGTTGAATCACTGGAGCCAATGAGCTGCAATGTGACATTAGAGCTCAGTCTACATTATAGGAGCCATAAATTATATCAAATGACAACGAGGAGGAATTATTTTTTTATACCCCTCAGCAGCTCAGAGTGTGAGCCAGAAAGCTTAACTTAGTACATGGACGATGCACTATTTTGATTTTATTTAACAGACTATTTGACAGTTTCAATGTAAAAATTGTTGTGTATCTTTCTACATTGTGAATATTTCCTCATTAACGGATTACTTGAATTAATTAACTGAATTTGTGGTTTCCTCCCCACCAGTGTCCCAGCTTCAACCTCTAAAGCATCTTGCAGTTGTCAAGAAACAGTCGGTCTGCGTCAAGAAGAAAGAGAGGAAGCTTTCAGACCAGCTTGAGGTCAGCATCTCAGCCTTTCCTGCAGATTCACAAGCAACAGATAAAAGCAGACAAATAAATGTTGACTGTGTTCAATTATTTTCATGTACTGTATATTCTCTGTAATTGTAAGTACAGGCTTTTCCTAATTACTTGGTCTGTACTTTCTTTCTCAGCTTCCAGATGGTAAAGAGAATATAATGGAGACTAGTTGGGAGTCCCAACTGGACACATCTGTTCTGGAGCATTCCAGGCAAAAAATCCTGCAGGTTCTTAACTCCGGCTCCCTCAAAGAGCTGAAAGGTCTGCAGCTGATCGGTGACAAGAAAGGAAAGCTCATCCTGGGCTGGAGGGAGATCCATGGCAGCTTCTCAAAGGTCAGAAGAGGGAAATGTTGCTCTTAGGCCTCGATGTATAATGTAACTCGAGCCACAACAGTAGCTTGTCTTTTTCTAACTTCAGGTGATTGATGGGTTTAGAGATTTTAATGAACCTCCTGTGTCTTATCTGTTTTACAGTTGGAAGATCTAGTGAAAGTTGAGGGTATGACAGAGAAGAGATTTTCTTCCTTCATGAAGGTAAGTGGAACCAGAGTGAAATGATTTTGATCTACGGCCTGAATTTCCATCTAGTTCTTTGGTTTATGACTAAATTACTGCAAGTAATGACACCAATAAGCCTTATCTGTTATGTTTGTCAAGTAAGAAATGTTGGCAAAACAACATTGATAATGAATTTAATAGTTAAAAAAAGGTGGTATTTCAAAATCCCAAAATAAATTGATAATCATATTTAATTTAAACAAACTTAATTTGTAAAGTGTTACAAATTTAAGTTATTTCTCTTTTCCACTGTAGCATTTAGCTCATAAATACTCACAAAAATGCTAATGTGGCTAATGACTCTGGTTCATACTAATGACCTGGAGGTGGTGACCAGCTTTACTACATTATGCTGCTTTGAGGATGATCTTGTTTTACTCTTTGCTGACGTTCATTTCTTCTTCCTTTTCAGGCGAACATCCTGAGTGCCATGGGAAAGTGATTTTTATTTTTTTTTATTTTATTGTTTTAATAAAACCCACGTCAAGTGTATATAATTCCTATTACAAAAGTTTTTATTTGTCATGACTTCTTTGTCTTATCATGTTTTTGTAGTTACATCTGTGTACCAGCTGGCGGCGCACTGTGCTTTTTAATAAACGTCTGGCATGACATTGAATGTTTGGCGTGTTTACTTCATGACCATGAACAAATGTGATGGTCACCTTCACATGTGGTCACATGTCCTCCACGCTGCTCACGAATCAACCGTGAGCCTCTGCGGCTGCAGCTCTGCCTGGTTCCAGTTTGAAAACCTGATTTGGCTCCTTTGTGAGCTCCTGTCCTCTGTCAGGAGGAGACACCTTGTTATCACTGACTCTGGGAGCTGCAATAGTGGATTTACACTCAGTGGTGCCACAATCTAGCGCCCCCTGCCTCCACCACCTCCCACTGCACGTAGTCAGCCTGGTTTTCACTTTTCATTACACACGCACACGCACACACACACACACACACCTCCTCTGAGATCCACCCCGCCGTCCAGGAGGCTGCTCATCCATCCATCCCAACAACACACTGCGCTGCAACGAGACGCTCCAACAGCTCCGCAGCTTTCACACACACACGCACAACAACAACAACACTCTGCACGTCTGCTGGATGTTGAGATGCTCGGTGGCGTCTGATGCTTTTCTTCCTTCCCCCTGAAACGAACGCCAGCACGATGCCAGAGCCCGGGATGGAGCGACTGGATTAAACAAAAAAGGTCAGTTTGATTTATCCTCGCAGCCTCCTCCTCCTCTTGTCTTAATGAGAAACACACCAGGACTATTACCGATTTGCATTCATGCTTTTTTTTGCTTGAATCCAATGCAACGTGCATGTTTGTTTTTTTTTTGTTCCTTCTTGCATCTGAATTCTGAGCAGCAGCAGGAGGAAGAGGAGGAGGCTAATTAATGAGCAGCCTCCCTCCCGCTCTCCCTCCATCATCCTTCCAACCCTTTCTCCTCCATTCCACTATGTTCCCTTTGTGCTCCTCATTTTTTACCTCCGCGTCCTTTTCACCTTTTGTTCCGTGCACAACGAGAGGCCGCCATGAGCACACACAGTGAAATAATGCTATGTACACACCTGCACGCAGAGCATGGCTGCCCGTGTGGTTTCAGAGGAACCTGCCTCCATCTGCCTTTGTGCGGAGCCTGTGTCGGCGTGACCCGCTTTTCTGCTCTCACCTGATATCGCGCACATCTGAGGCCTGAAGCCCAGTGAACCACAGCGTTTCATCTGTTTGCCTTCAGACTGATTATCTGCACAAACACTGAGCAAAGACAGAAACATGGGATTCATTAAGGTGATGTTGACTCTGGTATTTAGGGACTGCGTGTAAATGATCGTTTAGAGGGGGTGGACAAAACAAAACAATACAAAAAATGTACACCCTTCATACAATTTTCAAAAAAGCAAATACATGTATTTAAAGGCTTGTGTATATTAAGGCTTTTTATCAATTGCTAAGGTTCAATAAACATAGATTTATTGCTTAGGCATCGTGCCAACATGTGATCTAAACTATATTCACCTCGGATTTGTGAAATGTTTTCCTGTTTGTCTTCTCTGCTCATAAAGAAGAGTTTAAAACCACAACCTTCACTCAGGAGCAAACATATGATAACGTGACATCTATCGTGATAATTATCGATATCTACTGATTTTTATCTTGATATCTTTGGCCATAGTCCCTCCCTAGTGTATATTTATTCAATAGCATATAATCTCATCTTTACTGAATTGGTACAACTCTTTAAGTGCAGTTAGAAATAATTGGCGTTCTCTAATGGAAGATAACGCATTTGATTCTGCATTGCACTCCTGTAATATTTTCACAACGGATTGTGTGAAACATGATCAGAGTGGATGCAGCAGAACCGGAGATATCACATCTGTCTGTCCCAGGGACCACATGTGGAATAACGAGCACTTCCACTGTCTCTTATTACCACTTTCAATCTGTATCTAGTGGATCCCAGAATTCATTGTGGTGTGCGGTTCCTCTTCCGCACATGCTTTAATTCTCTTTTAGGTTGAATTTAGGACCAACAATATTGAACAGACACGAAGAGGCTGTAGTTCTTTCTAACTTATCTATCTACATGACACTGATCAGCTTAATATTTCATATCTGACGCTTTCGACATCAATAATAAATACCACATTTTATTACTACTTTTTAAAAATGGTCTTTTGTTTCCAGTAGACCCACAACAATTGATTTATTGTCTTTATTATCTGAACCACGTCTTCCACTCTGTTTTAACTGTAACTCTGTATTGATCCTGCTTAATTGATTAGGTTGAAATGAAGCCATCAAATCATCTAAGCTCGATATATTTGTGCAAAGAACAGGACGTGCACGTTGCAGGAATGTAAATACCACATTTGTTCGGTTTCTCCAAAATGACTAATTGATCTCATTACTTTCTAAATATATTTGAGTGAGGTAAAGAAACCCAGAGACACCGATGTCCTCAAGTGGCAAAATGCACTTTATTGACCTATGGTGAAAATATTCATTGCGTAAATATTTGAACTTTTATTTACTACATTTATTTATTTGTTGGTAATAAAATAAAATGTATATCTTGGATAAACCTTTTAAAGTTTCAAAGGAACAAAAAGCACCACCCTCCCTCTCTGGTGATCCTCCTCCCCACGCTTTTCAAACAGTCCCTAAGCATAAGGGGCAGAGCAGGTTGGTTAAAACCATTTTCCTGTTCCCACGTGTCACAAACAGGCAGCACAAATAGGACTGGACCACAAACAGAGGCTTCATTTCGCCAGCAGTCAACATGGCCGTGAACATGCTACCATGTCCTACCATGTGGCCCGGGGAGGAACAACCATCGCTGCTGGACCAGGACGCCTCTCTGTCGAGCCACGCCTCCGTCTCCGTCTCCATGCCCTGCCCACCGTCGCCCATCGGTGAACACCTCATCCACAGCGGCAGCAGCCCGGCCAGCTCGCGGCCCTCCCGCAGCAAATCCAAAGGAGAGCTGGTCATCGTCATCAACGAGAAACTGCAGAACAGTAAGTGACTGGGTTTGACCTGATAAGGCAGCGGGTGGGTCATGCAGCTGCTTAGTCAGCTCGCTCAGGGAGAGTCACATTCCAGTGCACAGAAGGGCTCCTGGGAGAACACACACATGCACACACACACACACACACACACACACACACCTACACACACACACCGCTGCCAGCGTTTCAAACATCTGCGTGTCCTTTCCCTCCCACATGTGTAGGTAATGGGATTCATCCAGTTCCTGCAGAAACCACCTCTCCAGTCATCTCCTCTCCTCCCAGAAGACAACACTCCATCTCTTACCCCCATCACAACAAGACCAGGAAGGGCAGCAGGGCCAGCTCCATTGGCTACACCGCTTTCTCCCCAAGGCCGTCCATTTCTCGCCACTCCAGCATCGCCACCCAGCCGCCCCTGGACCGGACCAAGGTGAAGGACTACCTCCTGCTGTCCGTGTTGGCCTGCTTCTGCCCCGTCTGGCCCATAAACATTGTGGGATTCGTCTACTCCATCATGGTAAGAGTCTGTTTTGTAGTTGTGTAAGAATCTGTGATCTGTAATCTGTACTAACAGATGGTTCAATCTTCTCCTTCAGTCCAAGAACAGCCTGGAGCAGGGAAACCTGGACGGTGCCGTGCGCCTGGGACGTGTGGCCAAGATGCTCTCCATCGTTTCACTAGTTGGAGGGACGCTCATTATCATCGCCTGCATTGTCAACCTGGCCAGTGAGTGTCCCAAATCTGACCTTTAAACATTAACCGCACCTTTTCACCCTCTGTGTAGTCGTACACAGACGATTCTCTCCCCTGAATTCCTCCTTTTTTCCCCTCTGAAGTTTGACTCGATAGATTTGCAGCAGTAGCTTTGTCGCAGCTGATCCTCTGGGCTTCAAAACCTGCTACTGTCGCTGTTTATCCCATCACGACATCATATTTAGCTCCGTTAGCACAATCTGACTGTATCTCTCTGATATTATCACATCTATGTCTGCACAACACTGCACTAGCTGCAAAGCCTGCACCAGTCCTAACACACTGCAGGAACCATGTCAACGCTCCACAAAGATCAGAGCATATTAATCACATTTGCCTCTGACTCAGATCTACATTTTATTACATCTTCCCCTGTAATACCAGGGCGGCCTCCGGCTGTAGCTGACCGCATGCCTCAGATCGCTGTGTGTGTATCTGTTGAGTGATTTGTGCTTTCTGTTGTGCGCCTCGCTCTGTTCGCTTGTACACTCTGTGAAGCCTTGTTGTCACTGTACCACATGTATAAGATGTATGTATGTATTTGAGCTGTCGACTCGCACGAGACAAATAAATGCATTTATTGTACCTGGCGAATAAAAGGATTCTGATAACAGATCAGTGATTATTACTTATTAGTGGTTATTTGTTAAGAAAACAATGAGTATTTGCAGGACTTGATATTTAAGTATATTCGTTTATGAAGGGTGAGGTGACTCCTCATCTGTATGTTTTCAAACACGCACAGTTTCTGCCTGTTGGGTCTCATTAAGCCAAGAGATGTAGTAATTAACTTAATCAGCGCAAGAGCAAATGCACGCCCAACTTGACTTTAAGGGCTCTGGGACTCGACAACCCTTGTTTTCTCGTGATGTAATTGTCCTCTGTGGTCTGTGAAAGTGAAAGTGAATACGTCCATATTAGGTTTGCAGAATATTCAGCTCTACTTCAACTAATACGCTTCCTTTTCTTTTTTTAGTAAATGTGAAAACCTGAGTTTCATCCCAGGGTGAAACTGGATAAGACAACTGACCGTCTGGCCCTCACCTGCACCACCGTCCTTACCACCTAGTCATTACCTGGATGTGTGACAAATATACACCAATATACAGCGCTTACTCATATTTCTGTAATCTATAGAGGTCCTTTTTGCTAATGGAAGAAAATGACATATGCAAATGGTGCTGCATTGAGTTGGGGGGAGGTTTGTCTGATGTTAGATGGAGAAGGGCAGTCAGACTAATCGGCCCCTTCCTATTCACGCCAACACGTTCAGAACGATTCTTGAGAAAGACACAAACTCTTCGCCGCCCGCAGAACTGACTCAAACCAGGTGGACGAGAAAACCAGTGGAGCTGGTAACACGACATGAAACAGGAAGCGACACCTCCTCACTTTCAACGCCTCATGCAACTCCCCACAAAATGTCCGCCAAGTCCATCCTTCACCGCACCGACGACACAGTTTCAGCTCTGCCGCTAAATCCCCCTCGGATCCACGGAGAGGCTCTTGGATTTGTGTCACGGAGCAGAGATTCATCCTTTTCCCTTCCCGGAGAAGAAACACTTTCAATCATCGTACGTCGTCTCGTTCCCGGCCCTCCTCTGTGGTTCTCTTGACTCCTGCCATACATCATGTGTTTGAGAAGCGAGCGTACGGGAGGCGAGGAGGATGAAAGAGAGGCTTACCAAGGACTAGCTATGCTATGCTGAAAAGGAAAGGGATTATGGGAAGTCTTGCACCGAATGCACAGTCGTCACTGCAAGGAAAACATGTGCCAAAAAGGAATTTAGTGGGAAAAGTTTCTCGCTTTGTGAAAAAACCCCAACTCTGATCACAGAACTGTTGTTGTAGAGGGTGTTTCCACTCGGCTGCGACTTTACTGTATAATCCCTCGACACCACTGAGCACTGTGACCTGAGAACAGCTACATGTCCACATAATTAAAAAACCCACTGTAGCAGGATACTCATTTTACAGTGAAGCTAATTACGCTGCGTCATCTCGAACCTATCTTTTTGATAATGTTTTTGTAAGAGATCATTTTGAAACTGAGGAAGATTTGTAATGTGATGCTCTTCAGTGCCGTGTGTGTGTTGACAGATGGTGGGAGTGCTGTGTGCATATGGGACATCACCATTTGGTTAAACAAATTAAATAGCTCATGATTGCAGGAAGGGTTGAGGCTCAATCTGCATCCACAGATCGGTGGCAATTGTTTCTCCCTTAAAAACCATGAAAACTGTTGAATTTGATTAACACTTAAATATTTATTTCCTGTTTGTTTGTAATATTGTCGGATGATGCACAGTTGCTGTGATAGAACTAATGTTTACATCTGGTTTATTATGAATATTATTACATTTCCTGTGTATTCTAACCTCTAATCTCTGATTCTCAACTAAAACAAACGGGTTTCATTGACAATAGATAAAACTCCTTATTTATTTATCGTATCCTGGATCTCGAATCAAGTACAGAAAGGTTCAGACCTGCAGATCATTTTCTTTACAGACTGAGTTGGCTTTTCTTTTCCTCCCTCTGTTTCTATTTAATATGTAAATTTAATTATAATCAACAGTCAATGTATTCTGCAGATATTAATCTCAATATTGTGATAATTCTCTAGTTGGTATGAGTTAGCATTAAGTAGTTACGACCTAACGTAGGCGCTGTCGGCCGGCCTCCCGACGGCCATTGTAACGCCACCGGGCTTCTATAATCTTTGTGGTTACTGGCATGTTGTGGATTTCTATTCATGTACGACGATAGAAGCTGAAAAATCTGCAGAGATAAAGCTGGCACTTGGAATATTATACTTCTGCAGCACATTCATAATAAAGACACGATGCATGTAACATGTTGTCAGTGTGGTTTTGAGGAGGTGAAGAGCGGCGGCGCTGATTAAAGAGAATGAAAAGTCAAGAAAATGAGTAATATCCAGAGAGATTAGCCACTGAGGAGAGATTGTGTTTTGCAATTAAGCTGATGAGAGGAACCAAAAAAGAGAAAGTATTAATATAGTTCTCCGTACTGTGACGGTGCATAAGCTGCATGAGAGCACCTGCTGTCGACAGGAAGACTTAAATACTGAGAGGAGCGGCCCCCGAGCCAATGAAATGCACCGAATGAGAATTAAAGCCTCAGATGACTTCAACTTATTCAAAGCAAAAATATCCCTCATTATATTCTCAGAGGTTATTTTTAAACCCATAACAGGTTACTGCTATCGGCTGCTCAGCTTAATAACTATGAGTATTTATAGGTGAGTGAATGGGTAAAAACATTGAATTGATTGTGTTAAATGTGTTTTTTAAACCAAACTGAGTGATTTGGGCAAACCCAAGTTATAGATAATCAATGACTTAAATATCTTTGTATATCTGTTAATTCAATTCTCAGTATAACACACATCTCCTCCGAGGCCCAACAGTCCCCAAATCAAACCACATTTAAACTCACTAGATCTGGATTTTTGTTTTGATCTGCACCAAATTGCACACACTCATAAATACCAGTCCCCTTAACATGTCAGGTTTTTATGAAATCAAGATCCAGGAGTTATTCTCTAAGAAATCAAGGAAAAGTTGAGAAACGCCCTCTGTCAAATTGTTAGATAATGGAAAACAAATTCCTGGATCTGCACCAAAATTGAACAAGTTCTTTTTTTGGTCAAACCCCACCAAGCGACAACATGTATTTATTTTAATCCTGAACAAAACAAACCTACGCAGATGAAAAGTTGACCTTGGCGGAGGTCAAAACCATCAGCTGCAGCAATTTTGGCATCACAGCAATCCCAAGAGTTACTTTATATAAACACAGAAAACACTGTACACACACATTTATTATATAAAAGATGATTTAAGTCACAACAATGTAAGAAAAACTAGAAAACGTCTTGTTTATCCGGGAGTTTCCAGATCTCACAAAGGGAGAAAAAACAACTCAATTAGCAGAAATCACAGCATCAGAATACAACCCATTCCTGTGTCTGACAGCTGAAGGTATTTCTGTTTGTCCTCAGCTAATTAACAGCAGGTATACGCAGCTCACAGAGGGATCGCTGCACCAGACAGGGGCACATCCAGCTGCAGGAAGTGGGTCAGGGATTATCCAGCTGGGTCAAACAAACACTGAGGCTGTGAGGCAACTTGGCAGCGTTTGAACGCATCATGATCAAGCTGTCAGTCCACAGGAGGTGACAGCGTAATGAGATACAGTACACTGACCTGTGGCCATGCTGTTCTATTAATCAGCCAGAGTAATAGTTATGAGCGTGAAGTCATGCTGCGATGGATGTTCGGGGATTTAGTGTTTTTTTAACCTTTAAAAGTAAAATTATATATTTTTTTCTTTTAAATATAATGACATAAGGAAGTTTTCACATCAAAGACTCCTCCAACTTCCTCGCGTTCCTCATCTGTCATCTATCTATCTATCTATCTATCTATCTATCTATCTATCCATCACAATGAGGGATACAGAATGGAATGAGTTAATTGAATTTCAATTGAGAACCTTTCCAACATCCACACATATAGTTTAATTAAAACCTGATGGAGCTTCAGGCTGTTATTTGTCCCATTATTACTGAAGTCAGCAGCAACCTGCACTATCACAGTGCTGGCTGTAGGTGGCAGTAATGGCTCCATCGTCCCTCTGTGGTGAAATAAGACACTTACTTTTTTATGTTTTCACAGGTTTTTAGATTTTTGCAAAGATTAGTTGAGCTTTACTGAATATTTGTGTTTTTTAATAGAGAAACCAGCATTCGCTCAATAACGTGGGCAGAACTAAAAAGATTACATTTCCTCTAAAATCAAACATTTACAGGAATCAAAAGCCTCCCAGGAAACCAGGCGGCCAGGTGGTTGTTACTGAAATAAATGATTTGATGACGTGGTATTCTCCTCGTAGCTGTCATCCTTATACTTTATATGTCTCCTCAATCAGCGCTAATGATGTCACTCATCCCAGGTTTAAATAAATGTTTGTGGTTTCACAGAAATCCGCTAAACCACAGGGTGTCAGGTTAATCCTCCCTGAGCCAAAATAACTACTTTTATTCTGTTAAAGGTTATTTTAATGTCTATATTGGGCCCATGTACAGTAATGAGTGACATTTCATTTATCTTCTCAGGATTATTAAAAGATCATCATGTTGTCAATATGATTGTAACCTGATGAGTTCTTACACGTTTCATGTTATTGTATCATCTGACGCTGACGTTTCTTTTTAATTAAATGTCTTTATCGTCACAGGATCGTTTTTCAAAATGAATTTGTTCTGTCCTCAAGTGTCCGCTCTCATTTTTCACAGTAATCTCAGTGTAGATCTTTCCTGCAGCTTCATAAAATAAAAGATAATACCTTCTTTTTTTTCATACTTTTATTACACATGGACCTGGACTATTGCAATGTTTTATTTATTTATCTGTGTTTAACCACAGGAGAGAAGTGTGACCTCAACTTTACAATCTCTACCTTTGCTACCTGTGGAATTATTAAGGCTTACACAGGCTTACAGCTTCTGAATATCTTCACACGAGTCCTAATAGCAGAAAGCAGAAAGTTCTATGTTTTATTTCTGGGTTCAGTCATGTGTCAATGGACGACCTGCAAAGTAAGAACTTCAATGTATGGCGTGACGCCTGTTTTACTGTACGAATGACAGTAATGACTCTTTAATCTTTAATAACTTGCATTTATGTCCTAACAAACCTGAGTCAAGAATCCTACAGAAGATATTGTTAATTCATTGTGCTTTAACAATGGTAGTAAAGTTCTTGAATCATGAACCATCACAGAGAAACATGGAGTCAGCGGATCCTTCCGCCTCGGGCTGTGAAGCCGAGACACAAAGTCACAACCAGCCATGAGTATTAGTGAACGTGTTGACGCTGAGACAACTGGACAAGTGTCACGATCTGCAGGAGCTCTGCAGTGAGGCGTGGGTCACACACGTCCAACATCTCATGAAGAGGACGATGGAGGGACTGATT
The DNA here is from genome assembly GCF_009819705.1 of Hippoglossus hippoglossus. Lineage (NCBI taxonomy): Eukaryota > Metazoa > Chordata > Actinopteri > Pleuronectiformes > Pleuronectidae > Hippoglossus > Hippoglossus hippoglossus. Next base: position 5,196,111 of record NC_047169.1, on the reverse strand, counting down.
GTCCCTGAAGGCTTCTGCTCAGACTAGTAGGACATCAAGCATCTCTGCAGGCTGTGTGATGAAAGATCTGCAGAAAAGGTTTGGTATATGTGCCAGCTAAGGCCTCTGATGTTATTGCAGGATCCAGGGGTGGATACCGCCATCGTTCAAATGTCGGGCTAAAATTGGGGGAAATGTGTGTAAAATAATGCTCAATACATGATATTTGACTTTGACTTAACTCTGCAGGAATAAACAAACATCTAAGATTTGTCTATTTCCCTCAGTGTAAGAATTTAAAAGAAACAACTCAAATTGTTTCATTATTTGTGTTTTCCTGCTGAGAGGATCTGTGGAGGACTGATCCAACACTGCATCTGCTGTTTGCGCTCAGGGAGAACAAACAGTGACTGAGATGGAACAGAAGTAGCCTTCTCCGATTTCCCACGAAGCTTCTTTCCCGCTCAGGATACCCGAGAAAATGCGAAATAATCAGAAACTGTGCAGCTGCAATGAGCTTCCATTTGTTGTTGTGACACCTCTTTTCAATTTCAAATCTAAACTGAGCCTCAGTCCCGGCAGTATGACTCTGCAGGTGAGCTTGATTTGACCCTCAGAGAATGACCGTCCATCCGTGCATACTCAGGAAGCATGTTGACCAAAAACCTCCCGATGTCCTGATACTGACCTCTGACCTTCCCTTCAAACGGTAAAAGCAAAGATGATGTTAAGAAAATAATCAACATCTTGACTCCAAGGTAAATAGGTAATAGGCTATATACCAGTAAATCTACAAAGAACACGCTGGAAGGTCATTAAGAACCCTGTGTGGCTTTGTTGGTAGAGCATTAGGCTTATATTCAAAGGGATGAGGGTTCAAAATAGTCATACATTGTAATACACACTTTTGAATATCCTACTATTACCCTGCACTTCAATAGGACATTACATTATCAATAGGGTTAGCCTGTGGTCCACGACCCACAACCCAACCCTAAACCTAAACCCTAGCTCCAACCCTAACCCTAATTCTTGGGAGGGGCTTTTTAATTAACCGATTCTGGTTTTTAATAATCATGGTCCCTATGTGCCTGTGCCCGTTGTAAAACTTATTAAAGCTCAAACTAAACCCTCCTTATCTTTGGTGTCATCTTAAATGATCTAATTTGGGCGAATTGAGTCATGATTTGACTTGTAATTTAAATACAATTTAAATAAGGTTAAATTTGTATTTTTGCATCGAACCTTCACAAAAATCCAGTTTTTAAATACTGCTGTTCGATATCATTATTTCAGAAAGATTATTTAAAATGTAAAACAGAAAAACGTTATAAATTAAGTGATATTCAAATATCAAAACTAAGTGTTCAAATTACATCATTTTCTTTCACCTCTGTGCTTCTCCTCTGAGTCGACCCCTGGATCTGTTCTGCTCATATTACACAGAGAAGAAGCTGCAATTACAGATCCTGGAGGCTAGGTGGCAGCGCTGTCTTTACTGGGCCACCTGTGAGCTTTGCATAAACATTAGAGATTCAAAGAAGACACTGAGGAACAATAAAGAAACAGAATAGAAACTCAGGGATTCACGCAATGAATCAATAAGAATGTTTTTATGAAAAAGAAAAAGAACCATGCACACGCTTTATATTCCAAAGGACAAACATCCAGACGTCACAATATCTATTTACATATGAACACCACTGGTATCTTCAGCATGCCTCATTGACCACGGGAGCGTGTACAAATAAAACCTGTAACCCAGAGTAAAGCAGCAGCGATGGAGAGTCAGAGTACGACGAGCACGCACAACAGTCTGCTCTGAAACTTCTCCTGTTAGTTACACCACCGTCCTCTTCCTCATAAATAAAAGACCATGGAGCAAAAAGTAGGTAAACATCAGCTTGTCATCAATAAGAACCACATCAAAACAACCGTGAATGGAACCAACATTGTCTTGAGTTAATCAGAGCCACACACCTCAGCAGGGTCACGACACGATGATGAACACTTCGTCCTGCAGCAGAGTCCGGCACATATTTGTCTTTAAGTTTGTTCCGTCAACACCAAACATGCAAACATACGTGACACAAACCATCAACATGGAAGAACCAATTATCTTATTAGGTTGTGCTGTGTGCAGGCAATCCAACGCCCAATCAGATCCATAGATACAAAACAGTAGTAAGACCACTTGGAAATCTTCGGAAGCATTTAGGCAAAAACATTATTGCAAGGGAGAGGTATGTGTGCCGTGAGACGAGATGGGCCGCGATGGAGCCGTTTAAACGTCAGCAGTTGATGAGAGTAACAGGCCAAATTTAGGAAGAGCCAGTGAACCTGACACGAGAGGCGAACTGCGGAATGATTCAACTTTCTGTCTCGTTTTGCTTTCACGATTTCAATTTTCTCTATGATTGAAATCTGACCAGCTTGGCGCAGTGCGCAGGAGCATGTAGATGAACACAAAATGCACAAAAGGGACACGGATCCCCATGAATATGATTATGAAAATTCTCCCTCTCGGAGCCTTGTGGCAGGGATGGTTTCCCCCGATTTGAATCAGGTCTATTTAGCTCCATGATTAGAGCATGGATCTCTGAATGGAAACCCTTTGGGATGATGCTGTTGTGAATTATGAACCCATTTTATGACACAAAGAAAGTAGGATATGAATCCGTCACAGTCATGCAGAAAGTCCTCAGAGCATGCGATGAAATGTCTCTCTCGTCTTCAGGTGGTCTCTCCGGTGTCAGGGCGGTGCAGGAGGCGCAGTTCATTCCTGCACCGTGGATCCCGGCAGCTCGTTGGTCAGCGTGTGCCAGCGCTCCACCTTCTTGCCCTTGTTTTTCAGACATTCTATCCAGTGCTGCAGAGTTTCTCCCTGCGAGTGACACCCCAAGGACACACCCCCTGACAAGTGCACAGACCCAAAAATAACATCAGTCAACGTAAACATACAATGAATATGTTTAATAAAAAAACTAAGAGTAAATACAAGTTTTAAAAAGTAACTGAAAATGTCTATGAATATGTTTATCTCGGCCAAGGAGGCTAGGCTCTTGTCTCCGTTTGTCAATTACTTTGTTTGTTTGTTGTTAAACTACTGGACGGATTACCAGGATAATTTTTTATTTATTTTTTAGGAATTTGTTTTTAATGAATTAACGAGGCTGCCAGGTTGAGCGCAAAATCAATTGCTTGAAGAGTAAATTCAGTTGACAACCGATTTTCTCTGGTTGAAAACAATCCTAGAAATAACTCTCTCCCACTCGTAGACCAAGTTTAGTACGAAGCTCATTTTCAGCCAAACGCTCTTTTGGCAACTAAACCCTGCAAATTACCGACAGGGCTGCACTCGGATGATAGTTAGTAAGAGAGGACATCTTTAAATATCTTCAACATCCGCCATGTTAAGAGCCAGCCAACTGGTGAGTGTTCCAAAAACCAGCAGCAGGAAGCGATCCAGTGCCGGAGTGCTTATAGCTGTCAACTCACCGATGAAGTCGTTGGACTTTCCCAGATCGTAGTCCCACACCGTGACCTCCAGCGTCTTGGTGGCCAACTCTGTGAAGGAGATTTCATAGAAGAACTCCTGGGTGAAGACAAAGAGGGGAAAGGGGAAGAACTGAGGTCAGGAGATCACACCTACACATTGCTCTTCTTCTCTAAACCTCTAAAACACTCACTAATGAGGCAGCAGTTAATAATATGCAAACTGTAATTGGCTGTCCTCTTAAACTAGCTGTTACTGAAACTTTGCATGCAGCGCAGTGTCTCTGAGGACTATATACTTTAAGCTTAAATGAGCTGTCTCTTGACATTCAACTATAACAATTGTGCTTCTCGCTCCCACAGTCGTACACATGCACAAACATGGCAAGATACCTCATTAAACTCTGGGTTGAGGGTCTTTTTTATGACGGCGGTTTTGTGCTTGGATTTCTTCTGAACATCGGGCTTGAGATACCTGAGACAGAGGAATGTGTTACCATCATATATCAGACCCGTCGTTATCATTCAGAAGTCAGGGCTCCGCTGAAAGGAGAAGCAAAGCACAAAGGCAAGAGGAAGATACCAGCCATGACTACATAGAGCTGGATACATACAGAGAATCAATATGCTCAGTCAGGTGTAACTGTGCATTCACATGCTCCCCTTCTCCTGAGTTGGGAAGTCGATGTTCAACATTCGTGTGTTCGTGACGTGAAGTTAGAATGTGGAAATAACGCAGACGCTATAAATAAAATGTGTTTTTTGTATAGAGTCTTGACACCTTTGTTCAATATTGGCATATTAACAAAACACTAAGAAAAAGGATCGGGTGTGATAAGAATATAAATAATCTAAGAATGCATGTTTATCATAAATATGTCTGGAAACAAGACAGTTTTTGTTTGCTCGGTCCAGAGTTAAAATTAAATTTAAATTCCCTTCAAGAAAGCGAAGAACTTCTACTTACTATTGTATTTTCTATCATGGAAGTTAGCTGAGATATTTGACATCACTGTCATATCTCTATGACAAACAATGGAGAAAAACTAGCTTGTTTTTCTTAAATAAAACCAAAAACATAATCTATAATTTACCACCTGTGTTAAAACTCTAACTCCCAGAAGTGTAAAAACTCTAATTGAGGTTGAATGGACTTATCTCTTGGCTATATAAAGTCTGATTTCGTTTTCAAAGCCAGGCTTTCTGCATTTTCCTCCTTTTTGCCAAGCTACATCAACCAGCTACTCGATGTAGCTTCATATTAAACTGAGAGTCAATATCCTCATCTAAGTCTCAGCAGGAAAGCAGACGTCTTATTCCCCAAACTATCATTATCTTCCCTTGAATGTTTCTCTGTATTATCTGTGAAACAAACCCTCCTCGAGTGTGAGGACTGATCAGTAATTCCTTATATTGAAAAAGCTCAGCGCCCCTTTCGTGAGCTGTCATTGGATTCTCAAGATATTTTTAAGCCAGCGTGTCAAAACTCTCTATTCACATTTGCTCTCCACCCACCACCCACAGCTTGGAGAGCGTATGTTCCCACACGCTCTCAGACACAACAAAGCATCCGAGAAGAAGCTCCCGCCAAAGGGCAGAGATGCGAGCACGCATCTGAAATGAAACAAGGTGCATGATGTATTACTGTGGACGTGTGGGGGATGCATGCGTAGGTTCGGTGTATGTAAGGGAAGCAGGGAGAGTGACGGGGAATGTGCCTGTCTTCATGTGTTAATGTGTGTGTGATGGGAGATAGTGTCTTCCTCGTTCTAGAAGCAACCTCAGAGCCTGAATCAGCACGCAGGAGAACAGACGGAGGAAGAAGAGGTGGTTTGAAGCTCATTTGTGTAACTTTCCTCGTAAGGACACTGCATTGACTTCCATTCGTTATGGAGAGCCGAACCAAAACCTTATCCCTAACCTTAACCATATAATCATAAGGTTTTGCCCAACCCTAACCTTACCCTAACGACCACTCACTTCCTGCCTCTAACCTTAACCAGGACCTCAGAAATAACGTGTTGCCTCATTAGGATCAGGCTTTGGTCCCCATGAGGTCTACTGGACAAGATCAGTGTTTCTGCTAGAAAAGGTCTTGGTAACAAAAGCTCATTAGCATAATGAATTCCCAAGTCGACACCCTAACCTCAGTCATCCCAACTAAATATCAAACCCTTAACATAACCCGAACCTAAACCATTGTTTATCATGGACTGCCATATTAACACAGATTTCTTTGTTTAACAGCCGGGAAGAGGCCTTGGAGGTTGGGAGGTTTTTTAAAATAAGAACTAAAACTCTTTTCAACTTTCCCTGATGTAATGATTTTATTTACTTACTTTTAATCAATCAATTATGGTTATAATGAGGCATTTTTTAAGTGACTTAACACTCAGAGTCCCCTTCTGCAATGCCCCTCATAGCACTCATTCAGAGCAGTGTGTTGTAACCCCGACCTAACCAAAGCTACATCGATTCGAACACACACACACACACACACACACACACACACACACACACACACACACACACACACACACAAAGACACACACACACACACACACACTATTGCTTTTCTTTCATTGGTGAGTAATGAAACTCCAGAGGACCAACATGACAGCACCAGGCTCTGTTTTTTCAAAAATCTTGGTAATGCCCCATGATACAGTGCGGCCATAACATTACATCATGTCACTGCCTCTCAGTCCCATTTGAAGGCTGTCAATAAACACACACACACACACACACACACACACACACACACACACACACACACACAAACACACACAAACACGCACAGTTGTCATTATCTTGATGAATGAATGACATATTTCACAACAGCTTCCTCTGTGAAAGCCGCTCTCACCTGTCTCACCCCTCATGAAGGGTCAACTCCAGTCATATATCATTCATGTGCGGTGACAATAAGGTGATTCATGGGGTCAAGACGAGCCAACGGCCAGTGGAGAACCCACATAGGTATTAAGGTGGGTGGGAGGCTGGTGCTGGATAGGTCATTTGGCAATTGACAGCCTATCAGTCCAAGCTGTGCGTGTTGTGTATTCATCATTTGCAATGTGGCCAATTATGTGCTAGAATTGCTGCTTAAATATTTGTTTTTCATTCAATCACAGACAACAATGCATATAAATCTTCTGGCTTTAAATCAGTGCTGCGACGTCGTCCTTACGTTTTGACGTAGGGGTCCGAGTAGCCGTTGACATCCATGGCTGCCAGGTGGGCGCAGCGTTTGACGCCCACGCACAGGCCGCCGCGAGCCCTCTCCTTGGCCTCACCCTTCACATCGTCGTCGCCTGCCGGGGGGAGGAACTGCAGGCAGAGCAGCAAACGGCCTCTCTCCTCCAGACTTCTCTGCTGCTCCGTCTCCCACTGAGGAAGAGAGTGGATATAGAGCGGTAAACAGTGAATTAGTGACTTTGGGGTCAGATTTAAAAGGCTTCATATACTGAAAATGATGTATCTAGGGCTGGTGTCATGACCTGCTGATGAGTCAGGCAACAATACTCTAGCTGTTTTAAAGCTGCTGCAGAAATCAATATGTTTAAATGACTTGTGGCTTTAATGACTATGCATAATGTAAAAGGGGTCGCTCATAGCTATGAGCCCTCAGAGAATCATTATGCGACTATGCTGTCACTCTCAGCTCCACGAAACTCAATGTTTTAGTTTAATGGCCACAAATGAACTGTTATGGTTTTCTTCAGCGTCATATCCAACTGCTACGATGAACCCAAAGATATTCACCCACTGCGGAGATAAACAAAGCTAAAAGGAGGGTGAATATTGGACCCGTGGACTCAAACACGACTTCAAATGAATGCTAATGTCGCTTCGTGTCTGTTCAATGTGCAAATAAGCCACAGCGCTAACACGCTCGCAATATCAATTTTCTTTCGACAGAGGCAAACAACAAAAAAAATTGTAATCAATTGAAGTGGGTGTAAAGCTGCAGTGAAAATAAACCATGGAAATACACTGCAGATTTCCCTCCAGAAGCAGAACAAATAATAAAAACAAGCTGAACCTTTGTTGAACGTCACAGTGACTGAATGAATACTAAAACCTTAATAAGAGCATTTGACTTCTGTACGGAAACATAAATCCCACCATGCCCTTGAGACCTGAACAGATACTGAACCCAACACTAAATCCTGCAACAGCCCAAAACACCTTTTTGTTTTACGTTATTCGTTAGTGACACAATTGCAAAAAGTGCTTTTCTAGTCTGATCAAGTCAAGTTCATCCATTCACGCACACATTCATCGCAACTTTTTTGTAGTGAGTATTTCGTTGTGTTGTGGGTATTTGTTTGTGCAGTGGGTATTTGCTCATGTTGTGAGTATTTGTTCATGTTGTGAGTATTTGTTCATGTTGTGAGTATTTGCTCATGTTGTGAGTATTTGTTCATGTTGTGAGTATTTGTTCATGTTGTGAGTATTTGTTCATGTTGTGAGTATTTGGTTTTGTTGTGAGTATTTGATTGTGTTGTGGATATTTGGTTGTGTTGTATTTAATTGTATTGTGAGTATTTGGTTGTGTTGTGAGTATTTGATTGTGTTGTGGGTATTTAGTTGTGTTGTATTTAATTGTATTGTGAGTATTTGATTGTGTTGGGAGCATTTGGTTGTAGAGTGAGTATTTGATCACTGAGAACACAACAGCGTGGTCGCTCCTGTCTTGGACGAAAAAGTGAAGCGCCGGCCTTTAAGTCATATTAATGCACTTCGTGGCTTCTGGCCTCCTGAGTGTTTTCCATGGACAACATCAAACTGTTCCCACAGCATTTGACAACAAGCGGAACAACAGAGCAGATTCAAAGTGACAGATGAAAGAAAGCGAGGAACCGGCAGCAGAGGGTGAGGAAGGGGAAGACGATGTTCTCGCAGCACCGTGACTCACCCTCATGGCCCACGGCACCGATGCATGTATGTTATTTATAGGGAAAAAAACACACGTTTGCTATTTCAGGACTTTCATCACTGCAGGTGCATGATTTTTCGACGGAGTTATCCGTCTTGTATCACGACAGAAAAGGGAAAAGGCTCAGTTTCATTGCCTGTAATGTCACTTCAATATAAAAAGGAGCTCCATCACTCCCGTACTTTTGATTTTCCACTAAATGCCTGTGCTCTCCTTCAGATCTCTCCATCTCTCATTAAGTCTTATCTTCAGGCAAAAGGTGGATGCAGCCAAGGCAATCAATATGCCACACGCCTCACACGCTCCTCCATCCCCGTTTCTAATTGTCTCAACAGCCTGCCCCTCTTCCTTTTCTCATTTCTCTCTTTCTTTCTCTTTCTCCTTTTCTCAGATTTTCTTTGGGAATCATCCCTTCTGCCAGCAGACAGCTCCCCATCTGTCATCGATGGCTAGGAGACTTAAACTACTCGCAATTAGTGGAGACAATTTGTACCAGGTATCTGGTAATAAAACCGCTCTGACCTTCACGGATCGATAGAGAGCGACTCTTTATGGGGGGGTTGGAAATAAACAGGCATAAGTGTGGAGCCAGCCACACACACACAGCTACACACTCACACAGTGACGGATGAATGGGAACAAGAGGAATTCGTAGGTGGGTTCGCGAAGCAAGAGAAAAGGCAGGATTATACCACAGACGCATGAAACGGTCTTGAATATGGTGAGAGACGCAGAAGAAGCTGTTTTAAATCATCTGTGTCTGAAGAAAGTGAAAAACTGAGATTGTATTAATCATCGCTGCACACAAGAGGATTACAGAGAATCCGCTCTCCTGACGATAGCAGGGGAATTGATGATTTGAGGCCAAAGGATCCTGTAGTTTAAGGGGTTTACAGACGTAATCTTAACGTGACTGACTGAATCAGAGCTTCCTGCGTCAGGTGGACAGAAGAAAATGAGGACAAACCTGTGGAAATGTGCAAAACATTACACAAACGAGCACAACCGGCCGCTGACGCCAGCACGCCGCCGCCGCCATGTTTGTCTTTATTCTCAGGTCTCATGTGAGTTTCTGTGAGCTTTAAAGTCTCAGAAATCGTGACTCAGAAATCTTTAGTCTAAACAGCAAGTGTGTGGTCCTGCGTATCAATTGGATCATCGAGTGTGTGCGTTCTCTCCATTAGAATATTAAATCTCTTCTTATGTCTGTGGTCTCCATCATTTTTAAAGTCCGTTAAGATTTGAAAATCCTCAAGTGTGCAGCCGGCATCGAGGTCCAGACGACCGGGTTCTCATTCTGTTAGTAGGAATCATATCCACTTAGAAATTCAATGCATTGTAATAATCGCCCTTCAAAACAAAATGTCACACATTCTCTTGCTAATGGTCACAAACGGAACTTATTGACTTTACCTCTGTTACTCAGAGGTGAAGGGTAACTGGGTAAAATTACTCTAGTACTGCGACGTAATACTTTTACCTCACACTGTTTCAAAGTTTTACTCCGCTACATTATTACTAGAATGTTCTTACTGCACTGGAATGTTTTTACTTCTCTTTTTTAAGGTTTCTGACTAGTCTCCTCTAGATTGGATGTTTTTTCCCTTCAGATTAAATCGACAATCATTATAAATAAGAGTTTAAATTTGCTCCATCTCAACAGATGCATCAGGCAGTCGTTAGTGTTCATTCATTTCCCTGTGATACAAAATCAAACTTAATTATCCAGTTTAACTACAGGTTGATTTGAGACGTGTTGCACTTAATTAACCAACAACAGTAAATGAATGCTGGTTGGATTACGTGACTCAAATGAGTCGAATAATTGATTTTCACGTCTCCTGGAAGTAATGGAAAATAAAAGATGCAGGTTTTAAATGATGTTGTTGAGTATTTTTTAACTTCTGATTATTGTTTTTTGAAACTTTCTTTAACATTGCGTTTTTTTAAGTCCTCCTTAAACAGAGCAAAACAGCAAATCACTTGACAAAAGACGAAAATGACAAATCAATGATGATGTAAGATGTTGTGGATTCATTTGACTAAATGAGTCTCTCAATCTTAAATGACACCAGTGCCATTGCACTAGGACGCAGTTGTTGAATCTTGAATGAATCTTGAATTTATAACAAGCATCATCATCAGTTAAATTGTAAAACCAGTGGTGCAGATGATAGTAAAATGAAAAATGATGAACACACAGAGAGTAGAATGAAAATTACTATTAACCTGAGAAAACGAATGTTTTTATTCTCTCGCTTTAACGATGAGACTTGACATCGTGTGTGTGCTCGATGAGAACTGATCTTTATCTTTATCTTGTCGTCATTTAGAAATGTTGACTAATCCGTCTTTAAACCTGGTTGTTGATGGACAGTACGAGGACAGACAGACAGAGGGAGGGTCATGTGGACCAGAACAGATGAAGCAGTGTTCACCTCTCTCAGGTAACAGGAGATTCCTCTCAGGGCTGAGCTCATCGCGGTCGGTGACGGCAGCTGAAGAAGAAGAGAAAGAGATAAACAATAAGGGATATGACTGACACAGAAGCTGTACATGCAGTTCAGAGGAGGAAACGATGAAGGGGAACGGAGCGAGGGAGAGGCCACTTTGAAAATTACCGGCCTGACACATCGTCTGGTTCGCAGGGTGACAGAGTGGCTTTAGCGTTTGATCGCAGAGTGGCCACTGGCCCCGGAGGGCCAATTTAATACCAACAGCCCTTTCCGACTCATAAAGAACAAAACCCCGGCACCTCCCGCCTCTTCTCACACACATGCCCCCCACCCTCCTCCACTTTTATTTTTTAATCCATTTGTTTCTCATCTTTCTCACTTGCTGTCTCTCTATTGATGCTCCAGCGCCCCCCCCCCCCCCTCTCCTCTCCTCACCTTTGGTTCCTCTGGTGTCTCTGTACCCTTCTCCCATGGGTGACCTGGTTGACATTAAGCCGCCACAAAGAGCTATTTGTTGCTTATGAGAATAGATATAATACTCTGTCCTCTGTTTACCTTACATTTGTAATTCTGGAGGCTGTAATCATCGCCTCGACGCCTGTCCTATGTTTAATTTTGGTTCTCACCTCCTCCGAGGAGAGTTTTCATCTGCTTTTGTTTGTTTGTCTGTTTGTCAACAGGATTACTCAAAAACTACCAGACAGAAACCACAGAACTCAGTGGAAGGATGTGGTATAGGTCAGGGAGGAACCCATTAAATTCTGGTGCGGATACAGATTTTCTGACATTTCCCTTGATTCCTCAAAGATGATGAAAGAAATCTGGCATGTTCCGGGGATTGATATTTATAAGCGTGTGCAATCTGGTACAGCTTGATTGAATTTAAAGGGACTGTTGGGCCCTGGTGGAGCTGAGCCCTCAACTGAGTGACATTCTGGTGTTTTCGACTGCGTTTGTTTGATTGTTTGCAGGATTATGCAAAATATCCTCCATGAGATTTGGTGGAGGGGTTCGGCCATGACCCGTCCAGAAAGAATCCGTTACATTTTGATGCAGATCCAGATCAAGGGGCCGACCCGGGATTATTTATTTTTCACATCACTGATGATGTGTTCAGGTGCATCGGGAGATGTGTGCGAAGACTTACAAACATGGTGTTTTTCAACATTTCCATTTACTTTTAAAAGAATAATTCATGGGTCTTGTTGGAAAAACAGGCTGATGATGCTGTTTAGGGGACTGATATTTATGAGTGAGTGCAATTTGGTGAAGATCCAAAAATCCAGATCTAGTGAATTTAAATGTGGTTTCATAATGGGACATAATGACAGTTATGAGAAATCGTATTCAGACAATATCCTCTTTCCTGTCTCGACATGATGTTGCTGTAAAGTGAGGCCCATAAGGACATTTTCTTCCTCTCCAGGTTTGGTGTGTAAGAACGGGCCTGACCTCAACCACGAACATAAACTTGAATTTCAACAGCGACTGTGAGCCTGGCTTCATCACCCAGCAACAATCACTAATGCTCTTGAGACTAATCCCTGCAGCCAGAACCTTAAAATCTTGAGGAGTGAAGCAGGTGGTTAAGAAGTCACTTGGGTGATCCCACGTAATTTATCTCTAGTGCTACTATCGTCCTACATTCATATATTATCTATACCGCCTATCGTATGAGGGTTGCAGGGGGGGCTGGGGCCAATCCCAGCTGACATTGGGTGAGGTACAGATCCAAGTACAGCCTGGACAGGTCGCCAGGGTATCAGGTCTCCAATTAACCTAACCCATGGCGGCATGTCTTTGGACTATGGGAGGAAGACGGAGTACCCGGAGAAAACCCCCACACACAGGAGAAGAACATGCAAATTCCACACACAAAGGCCCCTGGCTGAACCGGGATTCAAACCGAGACCCTTCTTGTTC